>NC_051049.1:18070712-18268212 GCF_904848185.1 Acanthopagrus latus | reverse complement strand
ATCCAATTAGCAGCATAAATGTGACCAAAGACTGTTACTGCAACACCATGAGTAACTTGCATATTTACATTTGTTTAAGTTAATTTTCTATTTCTCTCTTTTCACAACATCTGCTTAGGTTTTGGCACAAAAACACTTCAAACAATCAGGTTTTTGGCTTAAAATACCTTTCTTGGTCCCTACTAGCACGGCTGTAGATGGCCCAATGTCCCGTCAGAAATATCTGATATGACTGGAGACTGTCCTGAAGGCTCCTTAAAGATGTCCAATTTGTTAATTAACTCCAATGTCAACACAGTCATTTGTCAAAAGCATTCAGTCTTGTAAAACGTATAAATATTGAAACGCAGGCTTGAACTGTTGTCACTGGCTTGGTACATAGCCTATGACAGGTACGAATAAGAACATATCGTGCTGACATCCTGCTAACATTACACGGTGACTGGGATGCACAGGGACCTGCAATAATCTTTGCCCTTTTGGGAAAGTGGGAACAGTTGAGAACAGTAGCAGCATCTTTAAAGCTGATGTGGTGTTGTTGTTTGCAAGCAGTTACTTACTGACACATCCAACAGCTGCGGCACAACATTAATATTTATTTCATTCACTTGTGCTTTCGGTCAACTAATGAATGTAAGTCTCGTATTCAGTCTCTCCTTGTTTTGTGTTAACTAGCCGGTCGCTAACCTTGTCTGATGCTGCACATGTGATTTGCAGCAGCAGTACATTTTTAGAGCCTTGTTCTTTGAGAACCACTGCCTGCTGTGGCAGAATGCAATGCTGTGAGAGATGAGAAAAACAAAACAGTAACGTTGCGGGCATCCAGACTGCGGGCTGAGACTGATAACTCTCTGACTGAAGGGGTTCATCATAATGCGAAGCCATTTTCATATTGTCTTCTGATAGGTATATATATTATAAATATATAAATCATAGAAACTGTGAGTAATTTTCATTTGCAAGAAAACCCCAAACTTAAGTAAGTCTGTCACTTATACGTTGTTGCTATCCATGAAAGTTGACAAAGGTGATAACATTTGCAGTGGAGAGGACAGATGAGAAAATAAATGTTTTGGGGCAGCTTTGTCGTTGTATCCCCCGTGGTGCAGCAGAGAGCAGATCTCTGTCTGGGGTCACAGCCACCGCTGAGAGCACACCTGGCAGCACAGATACAGTCATTTCTCCACTAGAGAGTGGAGGTGTGTGTGTGTGTGTGTGTGTGTATGTGTGCTGGAAGGAGAGATAGTGACAGGGAAACAGAAGAAGTTAGGTGTGTGTCAGTGTTAGAAGAAGGTGAGAGAAAAGGCAAAAGGCTGGAGGAGATTGTGTATGCGTGTGCATATGTGTGTGTCTGTTTGCTGAATATTTAAATGTAAGACAAGCTGAGGCTCAGAAATAGCTTGTAATATATGTAGCACAGAGGATGACAGTAAAGGAGAATCTGTGAAACAGGGACACGTCACTTCGCTAGTGACTACAGCTCTGCTGCTTTGTGCATTTTCAGACAATCTTTTTCCTTTAATTGGGTATTTGCTGTTGAGACAGGATGTTGTGACAGGACATGACAGAATGATGGAGCAGTTTCAACGTTTTGTGGAAACTATTACAAGCCTTTTATACGTGTTGACAAGTGTTGGGAAAATACACATCTTTCTTTCCAAACGCTGGATGAGATGGTCGATCCCTCTTTCATGTCTGTGTGTAGAGTATGGAGAAAAGGGATTGGAAAAAAGAGGAAGATAAAGATGCTGGTATATGCATTTTTCCCCCTTTTTGAAAAAGTCAGACTATGTATTTCCCCCTGCTCCCCTCTAGCGCTATACTTATAGGTCATTGCCTTTATGTCAGATATTGACTGCGACTGACATACCCGAGCTGACTATGCACCACATCAACAAATCAGAAGACCAGTTCCACCCAGGCTATCATTAGCAGTTGATGACAAAGCATCAGATGGTATATTTAACAAAATACATTGAGCAACATGTCCAAACAGAAGCACCAATATAAAGTCATTTCACAGCTGTTGATAAGCACAGAAGCCATCTTCAGGGGACGCTCTTCTAAATTATGGGCATGAGTGGTTTTGACCTTTTCATCTCACTCTCAACAAGAGAGCAATGATACAAATTTCAAAAAATCTCAAACTGTTCCGTTACTATGATATTCTTCTTTTCATAGTCACAAGCATCAGCAGTTTTCACATTCTTTCTCCCTCCCCACACTCTTCTGGTGGATCTAAATCAGGAAGCACTTAACCACAGTTGTCGGACCCACAGTTGACATCAACGGGGCAAGTGCCTGAGGACCCGGTTCAGCACCTTGTGGCACTCCACTGTCACCAGTTCCAGCGCCAGGTCAGGCGTCAAAGATATCGCAGGACACTTTAATGGAAAAGGATAAATCTTTCATAAAGAGACATTTCTTAAGCTCCGAGACGTCCCCCTGTTCTGTTGTGCAAATGCGAGTGACCACTGTGACAGTACAAAACAGTGGAAGAGTTAAATTCACAGTGGATTGATGCAGACACCTTGACATTTAATCCCATTTAGCAAGCTTCTAATTGAGTGACTAATGTTTCCCATTTAATGCTCAGGCAGAAAAATGTATCATACTTTGTTCTGTCGACACCTAAATAACATCTCACACAAATGTCACTGGCTTCCATTAACCATTTTTTCACAGTAATGCAGAGGGCGAATTTAAAAAACATGATAATATTCTCCCTGATTCTCTCTACTATGCTAACAGGTATTTTAAAGAATGGAGAAACCCGTCAAGCTTTTCCTAAACAGTAGCAAGTGTGAGGCTGTCAGTTAAGCTGAGGTTGGCAGGGCATGCTGATTATCTGTGTGACCTGCATTGTTACAGCCATAGCCATTCTGAGTCTTCACACTTGTTCTCATTCATAATGAATACAGACGGAGCTGCAATATTAATAAGCCTCAGAGCCTTGGGCGCTGGGTTTATTTAAGGATTCAGATTATGAGGACAATGGAGGTGTCAGGATCCATGTGAGTGTGTACATGGTTGTAGTTATGTTTTTCATTCACATTTATTTTTAATAACGTGATGGAAATGTCATAGATTTGATCCCCTGACCACTGTGGCCCTTATGATTGGCCTCATGCAAGATACAAAACACCTATCCATTCATCCCTGGTTCACAAATCTAATGAAACATTCGAGACCTCCATTGACAAAAATGGCCATGACCAGTGAAACCTTAACTTTTCTTGTTTCCATGGTAAAAATTAAAAATGTTTTGCATCAATACTTCCAGACAGTTTACACAGTTCCCCCCAAAATGCTTCTCCTTGGTGCTGATAAATCGTATTAGATAAGGGGCTCTGAGAGCACCGAGACAGTTTAGAGTGTGAAAAAGTGCATTAAGCATTGAAGCTGATGCAACCGAAGTGTGGAATTGAGGCAAGCCTATGACCCAATCTCATTTGAATTCAAGAGCGACTTATCTTCTAAGAGCTCTTGAGAAAAAATAATGCCGGCAAACTCTAAGAGCTTTACTCAACAGTAGTCTAGAAAAAGCACAAATAATTAGCAGGGGTTTCTTATTAAATGTGTCAGGCAATCAAATGGTGGGTAATATTACATCACAAATGTGGTTTTAAATTATAGGCTATAATTTCAATTATTAGACTGCTAATCCCTCAAACAACCAGGCAGCAGCATCACAGCAGGTCGGCCAATTTAGCATATTCTACAGTGCTGTTAACAGGTGCTTTTTTCCATCAAATCTCATTTCAAATGTGCTTTATTTGAATAGAACAATGAATGATAGTTTGTTGTAGCCTCAAACTATTTGACTGATTGATGTAATGGACCTGGATATCATCAAAGATGCTGTCCTATCTGGACCTGGACCTGTAATGAAAGTTATAATATAATTAGACAGTTATTATCATTGGAGCATTTCTAGCCTTTATGGCACCAGTGGCCTGTAGTCATATGTCTGCTGCAGTATCACTATCTGAGCAGAGCACATTAGTGTAAGCTGTGCAACTTTTAACTTTCTGTGCTTCATGTAGGTGTAGCTCACTTTATGTTTTACTAGGGTGTAGTCATTTTAAGTTGTGTATCTTTCATTACTTCAGACTATCTTCTCACATGACATGGTGACAATATGGTATTTGCCAGTGAATACATTTACAGTACTCCTGCCTTACCCATGTACTGGGTCTGTTGGCAGACTGGGTAGGGTATTCTAGATAAACATACGCAAGTAATGCGCTTAACTATTCAAACAAATAAATCACAGTAGCTTTTGTTACATACTAAAGATCCAGTGTGAAGGATTTAGTGACATGTACTTGCGAGGGTGCAGATTGCAACTAACTGAATACCCTGCATCTCACCCTCTCCTATGTTGGCTCCAAAAATGCAATGTGAAAGATGCAAAATGCGAAACTTTCTTGAGTCAGTGGTTTATTTGTCCTATTGTAGGACAATGGAGATTCAACATGGCAGACTCAGTGGAGGAGGACCCGCTCCCTCTATAGATATTAACATTTTAAAGGCTGAATCTAAAATGACAAAAAAACTCATCATTATTTCATGAGATTATGCAACAATAAAAAAAAAAAAAGAATTTTGAATTTATTTAATGTCTGCTAATAGATTCCTCTGAATCCTACACACTGGACCTTTAATTTCCATCCATGCATGGATGTCTGTGATGTTTCTTGATCAGCCAACACTTTGTCCAAGACCTTTTACTCACCCTGAATTTCTGCGTACAGTTTCAACACAGGACCTGCTGCTTTTGAAGGTAACCTCCACACTGGAATTCAATGACTAGCTCTGCTTGAAACTAAGAAAGAAGGAAGAAACTGCCCTTTAATATTTTCTTACTCATTTTGATGGAGCTGATCTTCAGATCCTGCAGAGATTCAAATAGGCACTTCACCAAGGATGAACTTATGTTCAGACCGACATTGATCCAATCCATTTAGCCATTTGTGATAGTTTGGTTACAAATGGGCAGTATTACTAATCCCAAGGTCACATCCACTCATGGACTCATGGAGATTACATTAACATCATTGTCAAACTTTGTTATCAGGATTTGGAGCTATGCACCTCACATATAACTTCACAATAGCATTTTTCCTCCTTTCGAACAGATCACAGCTGGTAAATCTCAAGATGGTATGTCAAATCCAATAAATAGTGCAAACTATCAGATGCATTACTCAAGGAAATCAGAAAGAGACATTTCTATTCTGAGATATTTTTTTCCCACTTTTCACTTACATCAAATCTGGATTTAATTCTAACTAGCCAAGGTAAGCAGCCTTGCCAGGGTGCAGTATTGGTTCCAGAGATTAGTCTGTGAACAGAGCTGATGTCATGGCCTTTTCATTCTGAGAGCTCCTTTTGTTGGACAGAGGCTTACAAGGGACTTCACTGAAATGTTACAAACACTTAGCCATGGGTATTAGAGAAATGCACACCATGTGTTACTGGTTTACCAAGGGAAAGAAGTGCATGGCTGGAATTTGTTCATCTATTATCTTCTAGATTGTATTCTTATGATCCATTGGATGTTGACACAGTCTGTAAAGATGTGCAAACTCTTTGAAATAAAATTCATAACTATATTGTCATTATCTGATGACAGTCCCATACATGGGTTCCACTGTATGTTAACTCTGGTCTTACGAAGGCCTTTACAATTGTTTTATGACATTGTATTTCATGGCAAGAAAACTTCCATAGACACGGAATCAAGTTTAATTCCATATATTCTGTTTCTCACCAAAGAACATTCCTTCAGTTCTAACAAGAGCAATGTTATGACTGCTAGCGTGATAGAACACTCGGTGCCCTGCTGTTCAGGTCAATATCGGTTGTTAAGTTGCTCATGCTGCACCGCCACCAATTTAGTAGCACAGCAGCAGAAAGCTGTGCAACTAATCAGTGAAAGCAAATAAAAGTCATAACCCACACTGTACAAGTGTGTTTGGAGGTCAAAACCACAGCAAGTGAGTTGTTGTTTAGACGGTGAACATGATGCATAGTATTGTTAAATTGCATTAGAATCTAGCAGAGCCCGTGACTCAAAGATAGAATGAACACAGTCCTAACAAAGCAAAAGGTTGATTAGTTGTTAACCCTGTTAAAGAGGAGGTCCACCAGAAGTGCTGTCATGCCTCGAGTCTCTACAATGGTTATGCTAAGTGTGGTACTATGTCATCTATTAAACCAAACATATTAAAATATTGAAATTTGCCTTGAGAAGCAGAGACAAATCTGTCAAACTAAAATCGCTGTAAACACAAATGCCCTCAAAAGCTTCACTCCTGTTTCCTTACTTTAAGAAGAGGACTTAAGGGTAACATGCACTCTTTTGGTAACTTGAAGGTCACACCATTTATCAAAAAGAGGAGATGAATACCGACAAGAACATTAATGATCTTGACTTCAGAGATTGTTCATTTGAGACGTCTCAGACGTCAAGAGAGTCTTTTGCGTTTAATAGAGTGCCTTGGATTATCTTGAAACAAACAATTTCCCGGCGTTAAAGGAAACCAATTTAATGTTTACAAATTCATCTGGAGATCTAAAGCAAACTATCCAAAGAATCCCCTGAGCTTCTTCAAAGTGCATCCTTGATCCAGCGTCTCTTTCTTGAGCAGATCGATGGCGGTTGAAGAGTTCATTATCCAAGACAAATCCATATGCTTCTCTGCCACATCTTCAGCCGTTCTTCTCATCCCCTCTTCGCTCTGCCTTTTAATTGGCCTTCAGTCATCAGTCATCTCGGCTGCACTTGTTCTTTTACCCACTCTGTCGTTCCAGTCTAATGACACGAAGGCTAATTTTACACCCACCAGTCGTTCCGTTTAATTACTGACTGTCCAGACTCCTCTGGCTCAATCAATAACAACCGTACCGAGATGGAGAGAAGCTTTGGGAAAAAATGTCCATGGGGCACTTGATCTGGAATAGGAAAGAAGATTTTTCATGTCACTAGACAAGGAAAGTTAATTGGTCATCAGGGGAGATTTGTGCCACTGTATCATCAACACCACACGTAAGCAAAGCCCACTTCGTTTGTGACATTGATAAACTTTGACAGTGTTGAATGGCTTTGACTTGAGGTTCACTTTAACTGGTTTGGACCAAGAAATGTAATAATGCATTTAAGTTGTAGCATGTTTCAAGTTCAAACTACAGAACTTCAGTAGGAAACATGATGTTACACAGACTGATAGCAAACTCATTCGTTAGACTGTTCTGGTGACTGTCATCCTGCATCACCATCTTGGCTCCGCAGGGGATAATCAAATTTTGTTGACATGAAGTCATGCAGCACGTCACTGCCTCTTATGTGTGCATTTTTATCCTCTGGAGGCTACAAAGAACTCACTTAAAGATAATTGATTATGAGAATAAATAGTCTGGAGAGTCTGAGTCTGGAAGTGGACCTCATATCTCATTAATAATAATTGATAAGTAGCAGGTGGAAAAGAAGGGTCTAATGGGAATATTTCCTGCTCAAATTGCATCACAAATAAACCGCAGCAGAGTTCAACAGGACCCGCTGGGCAGGCTGGCAGGATGATTATTCAAAATAAGATTTAGCAAACTGAGATTGAGAGTGGCAGGTATGATTAAAAACTGTACTGTAAAAGGTGGATGGAAGTGTGGCGAGTCTTGGTAGTCGTCAATTTATTACACACTGAGTGACAAATGTGATTGATTTGGTGTTTTAATGCAAGACTCCCTCTTCTCCAGTTAATCTCAGCAGTAAACAGAACAGATGAATGACATCTGACACTGGATTCATGAATCAGCGCTTAAGTAGCCATCGTGATTCATTAGATTGAAAACAGGGTTACCCAGCAACCAAGGACACAGTGTTATAGTATGGTTTACACTACTATGTTAGGGGGCTGTTTGAAGGAATGTTGTTGGACGAATGTAATACGAAAGTAAAAGGAATAGTGTTAATTGATGTGTGTATATTTTTTTAGAAATGTGTTAACAAATGTGAGTAAATCTTGGCCTACCTTCAGCCCTGTGTCCATCCATCCATCCATGGCCTTCTGCTTATCCAGAGTCAGGTCGCAGTGGCAGCAGGCTCAGTGGGCTATTCCAGACTTCCTTTCCCCAAGCAAAGCTTTCCAGCTTCTCGTCGGGGATCCTGAGGCGGTCCCAGGCCAGATGAGATATATTATCCCTCCAATGGGTTCTGGGTCTGCCTTGGGCCTCTTCCAAGTTGGACATGCCTCCAAAGGGAGGTGCCCTGGTCCTGTGTCCATGGCCTTTCATTCTGACAAAAAAAGTCCTGGCAGTGCACTGAGATGAAACGCTGTGAGGACAAATCAACGCTGAATGTCGGTTTGAAATGACCTAAGCTAGATCGCTAACTTAATGCTACGTTAACCGAGCATTTCCTTCACAGCTAACAACAAGCTTACACCACTTAGGGTGATAAAAGCACAACGCTCATTAGCTACATTCTGTGTCTGGCTGATCTGCTCCCAAAACTGGACTTTTGTGTTTGTTGTGATAGTTTCTGGCCCAAACACAAGTGAAAGTGAGATGCTTTTGTTCCCTCTAATGAACAATGAAGCAATGAGAATCCCAATCTCACATTCAATGTGCTGATGTTAACCAAGAGCGATGCCTGTCTCCTCACCAAAGGGCTAACAGTGTCTCTGCTTGAATAGAAAGATACCCATTAGAAGTTGTTGGTCATGTGTAAATGTTCATGCTGGATATAAATCAAACCTCAAATTATAACAAATAAACTTCCAGTGGGATTATAGAGTAAGACTGACAGCACAACTCTGATAGCCAGATGTACTGAATGTCCAATCGGCCCAATGTTCCCCCTTTTCTGTGAACCCCATGGCCCCAATGGAAGATGACCTGCACCCTCATGTGCATCAGTCCAAGTTTCCACTCACACACACACACACACACACACACACACACACACACACACACACACACAGAGTCAAGAGTGTCTACGAGCATGAACCGATCGGAGACAACCAATCAGCGGAGTCAGTCGAAGACGCTCGGTTAACGGGGGCCAATGGGAGATGGCGTGCCAGGCGGGGCTGGGAACTGATGGTGGAACTGAGTGGCTGTGGCAGCGCTAATGGTAAGTGAGAGGTAATTAGAGAGAAAAGACTCGTGTGCGGCTCTCCATCCGGCGAACAGAGCGGGGAGCCGGCCTCCCCACCGCCTCATTTATCATCATCTGCTTAGCAGGCGGCTCGGAGTCAGGACAAACAGAACAAACCCCCTCCATCGCTCTCTTTCTCGCAGCCTCTTTCTTGTTCCTTCTTATCTTCTGTCATTTTCATCCTTTGCTACTTATCCTGTGTATGATACTTCCATCTCTCTCTCTCTCTCTCTCTCTCTCTCTCTCTCTCTCTCTCTCTCTCTCTCTCTCTCACACACACTCATTTGCGGCGTATAATCTACTTTTTTTGTCCAGTCCCTATTCACTTTCATCTCCTGTCCTTGTGCTCTGTTATTCTCCTTCTCTTGTCTTTGCCACCTGTCACAGATGCACTTCCTTCATCTCTTTCTCGCAGTCCATAAAGCCGTCTTTTTACTTTTTCCACTCTATTGTTCCTTCCCCTATTTACTACTTTTACTTTCACATCAGCTTACTGCGCTCCATCCTTTTTTCTTTTTTTTTTTTTTCTCTTTATGTCTCGTTCTATCTATTTATTCAATATTCTTCAGCTTCATTGCTTTGGTGCTTTTTTCTGCTCTCCATTTCTGCATTGCAATTTTCCTTTTTTGTTTTCCATCTTTCCTGCCACCACCTCTGTGACCCTGGATGTTTTTCATTTTTCCTCTTTCTTCTCCAATTTGTCTCTTCATTCTCCTCGCTGACAGCATTTTTCATTGGCTAGTTTTCTGATCTCTAGATCTCGTCCTCCCAGCTCTGTCATTTGCGGCGTTAAATTCCATCATGCTGCTTCTCGTTTCACTTTAAAATGCAGGGAATGTCACCAGTAGTTGTGAGTTCAATCACCGTCATCTTGATTATCACCACCAGCAGGACCACCTTTACCATCATTACCTCTTTCAGCTGGAAAAAAACAAACAAAAAAAACAAAAAAAACAAAAAAAACATGAGGAATGAGATGCAGAATATAAACAGACCAGAACAAATGGGAAACAATAAACTTGGACGAGGCAAGTTGACGTCTGTAACCAAGTAGATAAATGGATCGTTTTAGGCTGTTTGGCAGCATTTCCGCCGCGAGGACGATGAATATGCAACTGCTGTGATTTCAGAGCAAAAATTAAACAGACTTAAATTAGGCCATCTCCTCCCTCACAGATGTAATGGATTGGGGAATTTGATATTCATTCTTTTTTTTTTCCTCAGGACGAGTCAGCAGAAAAAGTAGCCAGTCCCTCACGGACCAGCTTAAATTCATCAGCAGCTGCATGACTCTTGTTCGGACTTGTCACTAATTAATTACTTTTCTTGTACAACTGCAGAGGCACGTCACGACCCTGGCAGGGATACAGACAACAACACAGCCAATATCGATAATTGGCTGCAACAGGTGACAGAGAAAAATGGAGCGAGACAAAGAGGGGAAAAAAAAAATAAAAATACAGAAGTACAAGACACGGACATAACTCCAGGGTGTGACATGCGAACAGAACTAATTTGCAACAGAAAGTAATTTGTATCGCTCATGACTGGCGGCGGTTGTTGGAGAAACAGGGAACAGATCCACTCAGGTACCCCGATTTATCACTTCACCACTCGCTTCCTGCCTGTGTCACCGGGATATCTCACACTGCCCCTGTTTGTATTCCGCGAGTAGAAAGTAGGGCTGAAATTTTGGGTTACGTGAACCGAAACTAAAGTGAAACATGCAGCCATGTTTTCTTGAATATATACATCATGCTGCCGATCATTCTCAGCCATCTGGGATTCTTTAAAAGCAGCATGTTTGTTTTTCCACTGCAAAGACTCCATCATTCTGTTTTCATCTACTACCATAGCAAAATCTGTTTACCTGGTTTAATAATATTAAACAAATTGTCCTTCACTTAGCGTCACTAAAGCATTTGTTTCAAAATGATCACATTAGTTTTACAGTATTGAGCAAAGATGAGGGAGTACCATTATAGAGTGATGCAGGGATGACGTACTGTAGCCCGAAAGTTAGTGTCGCCCTGGTGCCCTTGACAAAAAGCCCACGGGATTTTTTCCGACTGGATTTTAGATCATTGCTAAAAATAAGCTCCGTGGCCTTTAGGACTCAATCCTGTAGCACATCCGCTTCGTACCCAGAATGTGAAGGGCTCAGTCGAAAAAAGAGTGTGGGCAAAAGTAAGTTCTTAATATCAGCCTGAACTTGATATGGGTGGATCAGAAGTTGCTCTATTTATTATTTATTGAAAAATATCAAAAGAAGAGCCTCAGAATCGAGTGATGTTTATGATCTACTTACAGAACAAGCTTTCTCTAAACTTGAAAGAATAAACTTTAGTCAGCTACCCGGCGAGGAGTTATGTTTATCACCACGCAGACATTGACATACTGACACGCTCAGATGCAACTCATCCTCATCAAAAAAACATTATTTGTACCAGATGCTCATTTCAGCTAAGTACTTGCACAGTCAAAGCATTTAGTGATGTAATTTTTAGATCCACATAACATCCCTCTCAATTAGAAGCATATCCATTTAATGGTTTTGTAAAAAAAAATCAAAAAATCCATAGCATTTAAAATTAATAGAAATAGAAAAAATCTTTTTCTGGTGTTATCAAATTGACTTTAACACGGTATGCACTAATTCTCTAAAGTCCAAGTTTCTGAAAGTCTGTTGTGTGGTCCTGCTCTGCTGATCTTTGATTCCACCCACATACACGGCTGTTTTCTTTGCAACACGGCCGCTCCGGTCTGAGCGTTGGCTTCAGCTGACCCTCCAGACGTTCTCCCCTCGTTGCTTCGACAGAGAGCCGCTCTCAACATTGATTAAAGCTGCAGCTAGGTGAAAACCTATGACAGGCCACCGCCATTGCTGTCACCCTCCTCATGCAGGAGCAGGATGGGGAGATAAAAATAGTCAAGACACTTAACCCTCACTGTTGACATTTCACATTGTGACAATGGGTGGCCTATCAGATTAAGATAATGTCATAGTAGATAGTGGACTTGTGAATGTGTGTCTACAGTCACTACAGACGCTACTAAGACTTACACCCCTGGGTTTCAGGGCAGTGATACCAGTTTAAATTAGACAATGCCACACAACCAATTAGCTTTAGTTTGCTTCAAAATGTAGCCACTTAAAAACAGCACTAATTACTTACTACTGTCTGTGGTTTGGCAAAAGCATCCAAATAGCTTAAACACTATAACTGAATGGTAGCATTTCTGCTGTATGTGCCCACAGGTTCTATGTTCCCACAGTCCTATAGTATATCCCCCAGTTCAATAACCTGTTGACACACCTTATATGACCCACATCCTAACTCTAGAGCTGGCGAACACCCTGGGAATATAGGGATGACTACGACTACAATATTGGTTTAATTGTGCTTTTTTAGAGTATTTCCATCCTATAGTATTTTCTACGTCTGCTCGACTATATTCCACAGGGATTTTTTAAATATGTATTTAGCAATAATAGCTACACGATACTTGAGATCTCACATTACATTTATACGAAACACTTGTATGAAACACAACAGATTTACGAAGATTTAACTAATGGTTCCCAACCATTTTTGGCTCCTGACCACTTGTGAAAAATATGTGTTGGTTGAGGCTACTCATCACAGATGTCTATGAGTTGTTAGCAGTTACGCCAAAAAGACCATTCTCTAAACTGCTTAGAAAGTTTCATACAAAGAACAGTTTAAGGCCCAATGATACAGAATTATCAAGCATTTCATGAAAGCAAAATTATGTAGAAAATTGGCATTTTTTTCAGTGTTGTGTTGAGAACTTGTATCATGAAGTAAACATGTATGTGAAGTTGTGATCCTACCCTCTCGCTGAAGCTACACAGTACAGAAACAAGTGATAGGGGTTCAGAGTGGCAGAAACAGAGACTTAGACTGTACATACAAAATGATTTTGAAGCCGATAAAAAGTTACATAATGTGGCTTTAAAAAAGGAAAAAAAATATAGAAAAAATTACAAATATGTGCATTGTTTTGTTTCCTTTATCCTACACCATTAATCATTTCACAACCCCTCAGATTAACCTTGTCTTGTCATCCTTTGTTGGGGTCTGACCACTACTGTAGGTTGGGAACCACACAATTAAAACTACCCAACTATACAAATGTAAAGTGGTTAAAAGTAGCTCTACAGGCTACAGCAGTTAAATATTGATGACACATTGATCCATCAGTATGAACAACCTATGAAAGTCAATTATATAAACATTTTGCTCTCCTTTTCCCTGCAGACTGGCAACTTTTACTTTTGATTCTGTGATCACATTTTGCTGCTTACACTGCTGTAGCGATTTTTGATTGTTGTAATTGTACATTTCATTAAAGGATCTGAATACTTGTTCCCTTGAGTGTTTTTTCTAAACAGTGCTGCAAAGTGCTTCACAGAGAACAGAGTTATGCAATTAAACGCAGCAACAAACAAAACTAAACACATTCCAGGCAATACAAATGAGCGCTAACCACAGCTGTGCTGTAACCAGTCTGTGAGCTGGTAGAAGCAGCCCTGACTGATATCATATCACCGCCTATTTGGCATTCTGAGCGCAAAATTGACAAGGCTTTGACAAGAACCACAAAGAGTAAATTCATCAAATTGCTGCATGTCAAATTCTATTTGCCTGAGAGGACCTCTCTTGCGCACACTTATCAGCTGCCCTATCATTGCCTAATAGCTACTGTAAATTTGCTCGTATCAGATGACAGGCATTCATTTGGAAAATGACTGTCTTAATCTATATTTCATCAACTGGACTGAAGATATTAATAGTAGATATTCTTATTAGGCCTTAAACCTCATCAAGACTCCTGATGTGAAACTCATGGTTAGAGACTTAAATGATCCGAGGAAAGTATTCTGGGTGATTTATTCCATCGTGCTCCCTTTTGTCTGTATGTTGGCCCGCAAAGCGCGGTAACTAAGTTCAGCTGGTGTGTACTGTTTTCATGCCTCCTCTGTCAGCATGCACTGGGACACATAAATAAAGCTATTAGGCTGTGGAAAGCTTATGAAACACACAACTGCCTCATGAGTGGAGTAAGCGCAGATGGCTCTCAGATCAAGGCCTTAAGGTACCGTTGTCCTGGCTCCAACAACGCCAGCCTGTTCCAATCTGGCTGAAAGTGATAGAGTCTTGAACGTGGAGAGTGACTTCATAGCTGAATTACAATGCTGCAGGAGTTTTGCTTAATCTATGTGATGTGCTTCAGCTGAAGAACGATCCCACACTTAAGTATCAGTTAGATAAATTTCAGCGAGCACCAATACAGCACAGACTGAATTATACCCTCATAGAGCTCTGATTCAGTCAGTCAGGAGGCTTAAAGATAAATTACTCTCAAACACCGATAACAAATTTAACATCTTCAAACTAGGGGGAAAGCTGAATCCGATATGCAGCAAAATTTAGGGCACAGTAACTCTGCGATGTGTTATAGTCCGATCACTTATTTCCTGTTCTTTCCCCCTTTCCTTCCCTCTGCCTGCTTATCTACAGTCACCCCTCTCTCCCATCTTGAGCACTTATCGCCTTCCCCAGTGTGCGTCATGCATCCCTAGCCCTGTCGAAGATAGGACATTACACGGCGAGATTCTCCCGTTTACTCAAGATCTCACACGCGGATGATTCCTGCGGGCGGCCATCTTAGCGCAGGAGTGTTTGGGCCCTGTGCCGGACAAGCTGTTCGATCCTATCCCAGCCGTGCGTTTACCCAGGGTGTGTTTATGCAGCCGTGTACCACCTATCACCTATCTGTTGGGACTCACATATCTGCTGATATGGCGGCACGGTGTCTAAGTAGCATTCCAAGCAAGGAGGCAGGGGCGTCGACAGCAACAACAACAAAGCCGGAGATCTGACCGTCGATACTGTCGACAAGAAACTGAGAAAGATCGCTCCAATGCTCCTTAAAACTTCAATGAAGTTTTGAAATAAAAAACTTAACAACAAATGAGAACCTTCGGCTGCCAAGTGAGGGTACTTTGAATAAAAATGCAACAACAAAAAACAAACGGTCTTTTGCTTTAATTGATGTTATTTGAAAGAACACAGCTGCATCTTGTGTTCATTTTCAGCCAAGGACATTAACTGAGGATGCAATTATTTTTGCCTTGACTCACTTAAGACACAGGATTACTTGCCCAAAGAAATAAAGAAAAACAATCCACGCCGACCTCACGGCCGCATTGAACTTTAAAGCCAAATAATATCAAAACAATGCAGTTAAATGCGATCTTGGAGACAACGGAAAGCCTTTGTTGTAACAGCTATATGCCCTATCTGATAGTGGCCCTGCAAGGATGGAAAGGAATATATCAGGGTGGTACATGATGCGAACTCTTGCTTCTCCCACACCCATTCAGGGGAGATAAGGAAGTGATGACACTCACGGGGTAACAAAGGATAGAGAAAAGGAAATTGGAAAAGGGAGGGGGAGCATGCTGTAGAAGATCAGAATATCTTGGATGGTCCTTCTTTGAGATATTGCTGTATGGTTTTCTTCCAATGCAGTAGGTAGGCTCTGTAATCAGCTGGCAGCAGATTTGATAACCATTTTGTTGCTGGTCCACAGCTATTTTAATAGTTACACCTTTTTTGTCACTGTTATTACTGTATCTTTCCCTCCGTTTGTTTTTTCCTGTCAACACACGCACGCAGATTTCTCTGATCCTCCCAGAAAAACCACAGTCCTCTTTGCCAAATATTTCCACTGCACCAATTGAGGGGTAAATGACTTGCTCAAGGGCACTTCAATTATTTGTGTGGGCAAAAGAAAGCATGACTCACTCCCTCATTCACTTTTCCAGGGCACAATTTCCTTTTGTACAATTTCCCAGCAGTTCTGCGGTTTCCAATCGAAAACCCTTCTTCTCCGACCTTTGGGTTGCTGTCGCTTTTTCGTGCATCGCACACGAATGGATAGTATCTAAAACAAAACAAAACAAAACAAAAAAAACGTAAAATCGTGCTGTTTGCGCGAGCCCACTACAGTTACAAATTATAACAGAGTGCACCAGCATAAGAGAGAAGTTCAGAAGAAACTCCAAGACTCTCACAGTGTTGAGTAAAGCATTAGTATAATTACATCACAGCAAAGGCAAGGAAAGTGAAAAGTTTGGCACAGTCCTTAAATGAGTTTTCCAACGATGGCTCCTTTGCAAAGTTCCTTCTCTTGTTTTCTTAGTCTCTGGAGGTAATAGACCTGTCACTGCAGTAATAATGATGAATCTCCTCTGCCCAGCATAGAATGGGAGATTGCCCCAAAATATGGATGCAAGCGGTTGGTGCTGCACTGGAACTGGGTTTCGATCAGAGTGGAGGGATTACGACCACTGCTCGGAGTTACAAATGAAAGGGAAACGTGCCACTGGAAACTCTGCCACAGTTTGATATGAGATGATATTGAGAAAATTAGAGAGAATGTTGTTTCAAAAAGGATGAACTTTCAATTATATCCTTTTCTTCAGGCACCACTTCAAACACTTTCCTCCTAGAAGGCATCACGACAGCAGTGTTTGGGTGGTGCTAGTCACACCTCCTCCCTTCTCCGTCCCAACAGCACAACACTTAATTACACCTCTGCCATTTTAATAGCTTCTGGGTAATGTATTTGATAGTGCAATTATTCCTTCTTGACAACATCACAATTCATTTAGGCTTTTTATTAGAGCAGAGGAATTTGTCATCCTTGGGGAAGCGTCAGAGAGGGGAAAAAAAAAGACTTTAATAATCTGATCTCAGATCTATATGAATTGCACAGCTGCGTCTCATCCTCAGCGCACCGACCAAAGCGAGCTTTTCACATGGCTTCCACTGTAAATTCATGCCTCCCCTGCCGCAGTGAGGTGTCACTGGAGTTGGTGGTTTATGTCTTGAAAAACAAACGATTGATCTTTCCGAGTCGCATTGCGCGTGTGGTTTCATCAGTGGAGCAGTTAGAGAAAGAAGGCGGACAGCAAAGGTGAAAGCAAAGTGGTTCGGAAGATTAAGGCAAGTGTGTGTCTAACTTCCATTACCTCACAGCTTTTGCTTCATGTATATAATTTAAAACTATCACCAAATGTCATTGACGTACAAAGAAAGCAAACTATTTTCTGCAACCACTTATTCTTTTCAGTGTTGAACGGTTATTTCTTCATTTATGACTTTTATTGACGATACAAAAGATTTTGCACCTTATGTGCTAGAAATGTAGATCACAAAATGACAATCTATTCTCAGTGCGTTCCATCTGGTTTAAGAAAACTACTGCTGGACTAAAGAAACACGCTGTGGGTTAAAGTTAAGTCCAGAATCAGCTGTAGAGTTTGAGGTCAAAACAAAATAAATGCTTACAGAATTAGTTAGAAGTACCTCTAACGACTAACACCATCATGTCACCAAGTGTTTTATGATCTGACGCTCTATTGGCAGGAAGACTTCCACAACTGTCTCCAATTAGTTTTGAGCAACTAATCTGTTTTATGATGTGGCAGCAATGTGGCTGAGGTTTGGTTAGGTTTAGTCACAAAAACAAGGGGAAAGATTGTGTTTTGGGTTCGTCATCGTGGTTCCCATAATAAAAGCGTGGTTAGGGTAATGGAACGACGGCGGTCATTACTTAAAGAATAACAACATTGACTGTTGGTTGGGAATGGGAAATGAACAGCAGCCTCCTGTGTTGAAGTCTGATTTTTTGCCAACTCCTCCACCACCTCTCTGGGCTGACTTTTTAGCTCAGGAGCAACCTCGTACAACTTCCTCTTTGGTGCCATCATAATTACTACAGCAGCTAGCGGGCTTTGTCACGTCGACGTAAACATGTCATTTTGGTTCATGTACTGAAACAACTTGTGCGGTTGTGCTTCTTGAATGGGAAGTCTTTCTTTTGCCTCATATCATCTCTGTTTGTTCACTCTTTCATCATTGCCCCTTGCATTCGTATCCCCTTTTTCCTCTTCTCTCTCTCATCCTCCTGTTGTGCTGTGTAGTTCCCTCGTTGCCATTCCTCGCCTCTAAACAACCAGTCAAGTAGGCATATGTATTCTGCACCACCCCCTGGCGCCGGCTGACTTCTTGCTCTGTTAAACCCTACTGTAATGTGCTGACCCGGAACAGATGCAGTTGACCTATATACAGTAAGCTGTGAGTGAGCAGCTTCCATCTGCAAGAACAATCTGGTACTTTTGGGTCCTTTGAGCTCTGCTATCTCTCCCCCGCCTGCTCGTATTGCTTTCACTACGCTTCACACTTTGGACACTGAACTACGGTTCAACTCCCAGGATTGGCTTTCCGGCTCTCTTATGGGATGATGCTGAATAGCCTTGGGGCCCGACCTTTCTGGCAGGCAGTGAACTGTCAGGTCTGGTTATGTTTTAGTGGTCCTGCGTCAGTGTGCAGCAAACTCCTCAGCGTGTTGATTGTGACATCGTCTGGCAGACACCCCAGGCCCGGGTGTCATTAGAGGTCTTCAGTGCTGACCTTTGCAGCCAAATCACCCCAATGAAGATATTTGGCCTCTGAAAGAATCCTAATGAATCTGGTGCATAAACGTCTCAGGAAGCAGTTTCAAAAACAGTTGCTTACAGACAGTTGAGTCATTTCTGTTCAAACGCTTAGGGCACTTGAGTGATCATTAACCCTACCCTACCTTACACAGCTTTCTTATTGCCTGCCTCAGGTCAGTGAATAGGTTAACTTGTGCCCCTTAGGCTACAACAACGGAAGCCATTGAAATAAGGCAACTGTGTAAATGTTTGCAAAGCACTATTCTCCACAGTTCATAGATAACACACTCCCATCTGTTCCAGTGGTGAGTGAGATTGAGCTAACAAGCTAAACGCTGCCAGGCTTCAGTAGAGAAGATATGAAACACGATTAGCAGAATACCCTTCAAGCAAATGGCCCTGAAATCCAAATGATGGGTAAATTTGGACTTGAGGCCAGATCAAAGGTGGGTTGGCCACTGCTTCGCCGACTCCACGCTCGAGGCGGCTGCAGGTATGTTGGGAATTCTGCAACCCTGTGTAGTGAGCATGGTGAACACTGAAGCGTGACCTGGCTTTGTGATAGGATCTCAGTGTTCTTGGTGGGTAATTGGGCTCCGGGGCTACAGGCAGACGTAAAGAGAAGAGAAAAGGTGCAGGTTGTCAGAAAGCGTTGATGGCCGAAAGACAAGAGAGAAGCGTCGGACGGAGAGAAGTCATTTTGTGATAGGTTGATCTCTGAGAGAGCGATGGGAAGAGACAGGTGGGGAAGAGCCTCAAAGCTCAACTTGGTTGTGTGCAGTAAAACCTTGTGCATCCCTCCAAGTATGTGAACGAAAGTGAAAAAAAAAAGTCCATTAAAGCGTGTGTCTGAATGAGAAAGAAAGACTCAGAGATTGCTTTAGTTTAAAGTCTGAAGAAGTAGTTGCTGGAGCGAAAATGAACCAATGTGTCCAGTAAGTACAGGGCGGCTTTCTCACACTTTCAATGTATGGCATCAATATTTCAGTCAGGCCCTTTCTCAAGGGCAATCCCGATGAAATCCAACTGGTAAAATAAATATCAGAACCGCACAGACACTCACACGTACCCACACATACAGGGGTGTAATGATTAATCAGAGCGCCCAAGGTCTAACCTCAGTAACCCCAAGGCTGAGGCTACAGAGCCCCACATTAGGCATGCAGCCACATAACCTTGCACTTCAGCCATGTTCCCTCTCTTCCCAGTAACCTGTCTTCCAGCAGCACCTGTTCTGCCATCCCGGGCATTAATCGCTATTCTCATCATGCATCTTTCCCTCCCGAGTCACCTCACAACCTCCTGCATGTGCTTGTGTGAATGTGTATTAAAATATGTGTGCGGCAGGAATAGACGAGGGTTGGGGGGGGGGCGTGTTTACAGCTTTCCTCTGGGCTCGTTTAAAAAGGAATTTCGCCTCCAATCTAATCTCCATCTAATATTGCTAGGGTGGCCGCCCGCCTACATAATCTTGCATAGCTGCAGTGCCCATATGGCCCAAAGGGAACTCTCATTGTTTTATTACAGATCAGACAATCTGGGCCCTCCATCTCTGGCTCTTGTAATAGCCTGTCCTTGGGTGTTTTTTTTATTGTTTTTTATGGCAGGTTACCCCATTCAATCAACCACACCACAAAGGCCCCATTGCAGCACAAATTGGAGGTAAGGGTGAATGTTAATTGCTCATTTATATGGTATATTCAAATCTTCCAGAAAATGAATATGGGTTCCTGAATACTAGACAAGAGGAAACATACAGGGGCTGAAAACTCAACAGTTGACAAAACTAGGTAATGTGTGGCAATCCAAGTATTACATCTTGGAGTGGGCAAGCGCCCAACTGCAATCTCCAACTGGTTATTTTATCATTGTGAAGCATTAGGTCTGTCGTCCCATTGGCCAATATATGCCTTGGCATGATTCCAAAACTGATATGCTGGCAGTGAACTGGTCTAAGGGCTCCCATTCGCTGCTCTTTAGATGGTAGTCTGCCTAGCAGGCCTGGCTGTTTCACCCCTCCTGAGGCTCTTGGTGTCAAGACCAGTCCACCTCCAGCCACAGGTGGCCATAGCAAGAGACATGCAGGAGGAAAGGGAGGACGAGGGGCAGCGGAGTGAAGGTTGTTTAAGAATGCCGCTCAGGTTTTCAATTGGTGCAGGGAGGGGCCTCTTTGGGATGACAGAGTGTCTGGCCGATCTGGCGGGAAAGCCAACCCAAATGTGGGGATGGGATGGTTGCCGGGGTGCTGTGGGAGGATGCGAGTGATGGATGGTGGTTGTTAGATGCAGTAATTGTGTTCAGGTAATTGACCCCGCTCCCTCCCCCTTTCTCGCACTCCTGCCGGTGAGCCAAGCACTCCATCTCTCTTTCACTTGTGCTCCACAGATGGGAGAAAACATCAGCAAAGAGAGGCCATTTGAAGTCTTGGCAGCCAACTTGTTTAGGATTTTTTCAAGCCTTAACTTTAGTGCTCTGGTGGCTGATTCTTTTTCTCATCTCATTTCAGATGAAACAATTATCAAACTTATTTTCGTTTTAAACACTTATCAATAATGACTGAAGATGAATGCAACAGTAGAAATAGACCAATATCCAGCATCAGATAACTAGTATGAGGGAAGTCTCTGAAATAATATCTGTGCCAGTAAAATAAATGATAAATAGTATCATTAAAAACAAAGCCAGCCCAGATATTAGAAACTGAGAGAAAAACAAAAAAGTGCTTGAATCTGAAATAAAAGGCAAGCGTTTACATAAAAACTCTTCTGCCTTTAGTCAATCGGAGTGTAGATAAAACTCCTACATGTAGAGGAACTCATACTTACAACTTGTTTAAAAAAAGATTTAAGGAAAGTACCAGAAATCTCTTTGTTGAGTTCAGTTTGATGTGAGAATATGTCTATGATCATTGATTGCTCATCGTTGCATTCCCTGCAATGCAGTGTCCACCAAAGAAGGACTGTAACAAACTACAAGTAGTCTGAGTGACTGTCTGCCTCTACTGTTTTCAAAAATCTGCCTCACCACCGGAAAGAACAACAATAACTTCCTAGCTAGTAACCTAGATTCTGAAAATGGTGAGTTACCCTGATGCTAACATGGTCGCCAGCGGTGTGGACCTAAATAAGCTAGCGGCTGTCACCTTTTGTTTTGTTGGGATATAGCCATTGTTATGCTAGTGTTCACCTCTAGCAAAACAGGATGGCCCTGACACTATTTTGCAGGGGCGCTGCGTTGCAGATTTACTGCTCTCCAAGTCAACTGTGATTGGCTTAAAGCCATATGTTTTTTTTTTTTAACATTACAGCAGAATGATAATGGGTCTGCAGTAGTTACACAGTGCTGGTGGTATAGGTGTGGTTATGTGAGTAAAAGCAAAGGGTGGATTGTTTTGCTTCTAATGTAAATGCAAATCTAATGTAAATGTAAGTTGGCTCTGATGGAAAGCTTTGTAATGTAAGCCATTTTCACATGTATAGACCCCTTTAATGTTGTCTATAACCACACATCAGCCTGTTTCTACTGGCATGTAAATGTTAAAAGCCAGTCAGGATGGCAGCACGTCCTCACCTTTAAAGTCAATCAACCCCCAAACCATCCCGCCCCACCCCGGCCACTCCACCCTCGAGTGCCAGCGGAGCAGTGACTAAAACGTAGAGGGATTGTCATGGCTTGATATGGAGGAGGTGATGATGTACTTCCCTCTTCATGCATCAGCAGATTATGGCAGAATTCATCACTGGTCCCAGACCCTGTGCTAATAATCAGCTGGGTATATCTCAATCTACAACCTCTGATTTATACTGAGCTGTGCAGCCGGGTGACAAGTTTTTAAACGGAGCAGCACAATGTAAATCACAACCTCGCTGAGTGTCGAGTCGACGCTTCGTAGTGAGAGATGCGAGGGGGAGAGAGGCAAACAAACGCTTCCCTGTGGAGTAATATTTGCAGTACAAACCCCACAAAATTGTGTGTGCTGCTGCAAATATAAATTCGGTATGCATATGTTAAGAGTTCATAATATATATGACATGCTTTGACACACTAAAGTTCGATTCTCTCTAAACGACTGCTCACAACTAATCAAGTTTAAAGCTTCACATCAGCCGCAACTGACTCCAGGTGATGTCGTTATTTTGATGCTAAACATGTCGCCCAAGAGCTTTTTCTTTCTTTCTATCTTTTTTTTTTTTTTAACAATCACTTTAACTACACCCTTCAATCTCACCTTTTAGGACCAGGCAGTAAAGAAGGCCAATGTCACCCCCCTAACACAGCTCATAAACTACTCTTCCACAACTTTCCAAAGCATGGGTCTGTTGGACCTGAAGTGTGATGACATCACCTTTTCTAATCCAATCAGGGAGCAGGTGACGGTCTGTCTTTTTCGACCTTGCTTGCACTGATTCACAGTCTCGATGGCGATAAGTGAGTGGGTGTGTAAGGTCAATGACTTCTTGCAGTTTTTTTTATTCTCCTGCTTTAGAGCAGCAGTAGTTTAGTAGATCTGCGGTGTAACTTGAAGCAGTGAAATCCTCTACTCACTAAAAATATCTCTCAAATCACCCAATTTAATACATTTCTCAAAATTAGATGGTTTGTTTGGGAAACAAGTGTAATCGTCTTAATTCTGCAATCTGTTAAGAGAAAAAATAAGACTTAAACATTGAATATTTGATTAAATTATCTCATTATAGTCAGCATTTTGCCAGAATAAGTAATGTTTTAAATGAGGTGAGCTCTGAGACGCACCTGAAGGGCAATGACGCCCATCACTTAGTTTTCTCAGAGTGCGTGAGGCCATGTCTCAAGGGTTCTCTTATGGTGTGCGGCTTAAACAATTATAGCCCATTCATTGGCCTTTTACACCCCCGGCTTAATCCAAAAATGGAGGTGCATGGAATTGTGAAATGAAAAATGGCCCATTTGCTGCTTTCACCCAATTGAATTGACCTGAGAGCAGGCTGACCTAATGAGAGCATCCCTCAGCTGAATTGAAGGACTGGAGGATTAACATCAAATCAGGAGAAAGTTGGCAATAATCAAAGACAGATAAATCGGGACTCTCTTTCTCCAAGGTCAAACGCCTCATATTTGCTCCATCCGGTAATGATGTGACGTGCAGCGCCACATATTGCTGTCTTCTCGCCTCCATTTTCCTCAGCACTTGGTCCATCTCAGCACCTCTAAATGAGGTCACATTAAAGACGCCACTACAGATCTTCCAAGACAAAGTGAAATTCAATGAAACCCTGTGGAAATAACATTCAGCAGCTCTGTATGTAACAAGCTTTTTATCCACATTCCCACCACTGCCTCGAATCCAATCTGTGCCCCGCAACACATCTTTACACTATTCCAGGTGTATTAAATAGAAATCAGGGCTTGGTTAGAGGCCCTGTAATGATCATTTGGGCCAGCTAATATCTGACAGTTTATCCAGGCAGCCCGCCACGATGGACTTCCTTCCATCTGACATTGCTGTGACTCCATTAGCCAAAGTGTTGGAAGTAAATGATGGTAGGCAGCGCTTGGCAGTGTCAGCGCCCGCTCAGATCAGCCGGCCTCTATTGATTCAATCACAGAATAAAGGATGGAGCAGAGAACAGGCACCCCAGGTGCATTTCATCCAACCAAGCCACACTCTGTCTTATAAACATTGGCACATTGCGACTTAGGGAGCCATTTATTCCCAACTCTGCCCCGGTCAAGTGTGTATGGCATATTACACAGCTGCACCTGCATGTGGCTGCAACACAAGGACACAGATTAGGTGTGATACGCAAATTATGTCCACAAAAAATAGAGCACACCATAATAGACATGGGCACACACATCTCCCTTTCCCCATAAACATAAACAAAAGAGGTTGCAAGACTATTAGACTGATCACAAAACACAAACAGCAAACACAAAATACACTCGCATTTAAAATATGCTTGACCATCTGTTGACTATTTTATTTCCTGAGCACCTGAATGCATCTCACCTCTACGTCCCACTTGAAATCAATTCGATTACCACAGTGAATTACCACACTGCCTTTTTTTTTTCTGGCCCAGGGAATAAGAATAAAGACAGAGGCTGAGTGAAAGAGAAGCACAGAGACAGTCTTTCAAATGAGCATGTTTACAGCACAGAAGGGTCCCACAGCATTTCTTTGAACGACGGTCTAAATCGCCTGCTGTCTACCGCTGTCTGCTTTTAATCTCCAACATTTCAAATGCTATAAAGAGTTGTTGAGAAGTGGCAGCCATTAAACGCATCCTTTTATGTCAGCATACATCATGTTCTAATGATCGACTTCAACAAAATAAAAATGGCAATATTATTCTCAGTCACAACACGAAAAAAGTCACATCCACACAGCATTTGCAGACACAGCGAAAGCAGCAAATCAAACAATATAAATGAATCATTTGGAAAGTACGTGGGAGTTGTAAGCCGTGGTTTCGCTCTAATATTATGAGTTAGTATGCAAACATGCTTTTTCTTTTATAGTTACGGAGAAATGCAGAGTTGCCCCTCTACTTTTCCATGTGTTGCAGCCCCTCTGAGACTCGAACAGATGCAGACTAAAATTTCAGAGGCTAACCAGCGAGGCGCCGCTCCAAAATGCGGCAGACGTGCAACAGCAAGTAAATTGGAACAAATAAGTCAGTGGCACTCTCATTATTTGATGAACGGCACTCAGACTGGCCATTAGCCACAGCTAAAGAGTTCCCATCACAACCGTTACCTCGATGTCGGCCTGCTATTACTGGCATCTCACAGGCAAGACGCTGCACTGCTGTACACAGTCACAGACCCTCGCTGGCTCTGTAGCTCTGCTAGCTCTTCCTCGTGGGAGTCATGGAATGAAATTGGCCGGACATGTCTTCTAAATGTTCCCTTTTCGTACACACACTGCAGCATCCCACACTTCATTCGCAGCACACACTGTCCAAACCTAAAGCTCCAACCGCATCCCCGAGTGCCCTCCTCTCAGCACAACGGGTTCCGTGTCAAGAATAGGATGAGCTCGGAAAAGGTCGGAGGTTACTGTAGCATGTTTACATTCAGGCCCACACTCAAACCCCTTTCGTCCTGTCGGGGATGCAGGTCGCTTCCCAATGTTTTGGTGCAGAGGAACTTTGCACTCTCCTTGGCTTCCTGTTTTCATTGAACTCTGCCTCCACTCAATCTCTCAAGCCTTCTGAAGGACTTCCTCCCGTCTTTCTTTTCTCAGCAGGGGGGGATCCAGCTTCAAGGGAACGGCCCGTATATGAAAGTATATGTGTTGGCTTTACGTATAGGCTCGGAGCGAGGTGGCAAAAATGCTTTAAGAATCTGTCCTGTAAGAGAAAACATTTGCTCACTAGCAATCTCAAGACCTCCTCATGGATAGAAGTTTGTTTCTGTGCCGAGGGAGGCGGGACAGGTCTCGCTTATTTCCTCCTCAACGGTCAAGTGTCTTGATGAAGCACCCCCTGGCAATTGTCTGACCAACTCTCTGCTCTCTCATCAAGACTTTCCGAGGATAAGAGCCTCTGCTAAATGCCTAAAATGAAAATCTGAAGAGTTGGTTTGCTCAGGCCCAAGTGGTGGAAAAAGCCCCACAGGCAGAGAATTTATCTAAAGAGGGAACGTCATCTGTCAGGAGAGAGACACTGAGTTCTAACTGTACATGTAGGTCCAAATAACTGCTTTACCATGAGACGCGTGGGCTCTTTCTTGGACGGCAGCAAGCGCTCGTGATTGACATGGTTGTTTTACAGTCAAATAGGACGGGGTGACATGATGAAAAATACCAAATACACGTTGATGATATTCTTCATTTATTTACTTCACTGATTCTCACAGTTGCAGTAGAATAAGGGTCGGTCTGGTTTGTGTGTTTTAAAAAAAAACTGATCTCTGTCCATCTGAATCTACAAGGGAGACTCAGATGCTGCGGCTTCACAAACGCAGTCTAGCTGCTTGCAAGAGAAACAAGTGGAATTTATGTCTCACTTCATTTTTTGATAACAGTTATTTACATTAAGTCCATGTGAGCGTGTTTATTTACGATTGCAGGTTGACTGCACTGGTCTGGACTTTAACACTAGGCCAGGATACACTACTTGTGTCTAGGTCCATCGTTCTACCTGAGGCAGAACAATATGTAACAGGAATGTCAACCCTGTTATGACACGTTCAGTCTTCAGGCGCCTTAGAAGGAAAGATGTGAATTTGGACACAGGTGTTAAAGAACTAAAGCAGAGGGAATTCATTCAATCGGGTCACTGTTTGACTTTTCTAAGCAGCGAGTGACAGGCACATACGCAGTTCTTTGGTTCTCAACGGTTGTGTTCTTCTTCTTAAAGTCTCATTTGGTCAGTGTCTCTAATAAAACCATTCATGTGATGATCTCTTGCAGAATATAGAGTGAAAGCTGCATACCTGAAGGTTCATGCAGTAATACATTCAGAATCCAAATTGCCGCGTGCCTGGCAAATTATCTCGATTCACTGGGGAACACCGGGATTGATTAACATTGATGGGATCTGTGTTTATTTGGCGTCTGTAAAGATTACCTCCTGCATGAAGGCATTGTGCTGGAAAAAAATATTTAGCTTTGATTCCTACTTACACAACGAGTAAAGGAATGAATAAGCAATCACAATCCAATTTTTTCACACCCGGACCATAACACGCACCGTCTGCAGTGCTAATGTAGTGCTCAGCAGAAAGAGATGCAATTAACTCCATACAAATGTATTTCCTTTTGGTCAAGAGAATCTGAGCGCACTTCCTGCCTCAGGAGGATGAAGCCTCGAAGACACAAGAGGGACACAACAGCAAGCCGAAGCTAGCCAGCCAGTTAGGTCACTGGCAGCTTCGCCGGGCATGGCTTAGCTCTACCTGATGCCTGACGCAGCATTATCAGCATGGACACATTGGTTGGGCACTGTTCCTGCTGTTTCCAGCTGTGCCAACGCCGGTCCACCTCTGCCAGGCTGCTCCATCACCTGCTGCAGCTCCTGTGCCACTTCACAGGACAAAGCCGCACACTGAGAAATAGGTTTGACACTGGAAAGGAAAAGAGACAGACACCAGGGAGGAAACAGAAGTTTGGGGCGTGTTGCTCACTCTTCATCTATGTAGGGTGGCGAGCACTTGTGTGTTTATGACTTCTGTGAAAGCACCGTGTGTGTCATTGGCAAAAAGCCTGCCAGACGGATCGATGATGAGGAGCTGCTGCCGCCGCAGCCACGCTAGACATGCCCCGATTTAATTTGCCCGCTCCGCCTGGATGAGGCTAACGCTTCTGATGCCACTGCATGTGAAGCGGATCACATACTCCCTCCTGGATCAGTGGTATTATTTAATAAATTCATTGTATTGATCAGAAGATTACAGCTCACGGGTGAGTAAGTGCTCATAAATGTGAATGACAATTAGACAGAGAAGCACTTTTAACACAAGGTTACGGCTGGTCTGACTGTCAGGGCTCACTTCAGCAGAAATAAATGTGAGGTTTCTTTGCCGCTCTTTTGTTTTTCCTTTAGGTTATTTTCTCAATCAAAAGGTACAACAATGAGAAAAGGGAAGCAGTACAAGCTGTGAAGGTGATACAAAGCAGCTCCTCTAGGTTCATGAAATAACTTTAAAGAGGCTATAAAACAAAAGCTGACAGAAAAAAAAAAATCCCTGTGTTGAAACAATGGTTTCAAGCATCATTTCTAAAACTAATGGTCCTCACAAACCCCCCTGTCCTTTTCAAAATGGGTCTCTACTGGAAAAAGAGAAAGGAAACAACTAAAGTTCTTTGAAAACTGAATGTTTCCGGTGTAAAAGCACAGATAATATGCAGTCTCTTCTCTAGACATTCGTTCATCTTTTTGCCCCACATGATTACAGCATTAATTCCCTGAAGCTTAGATAGAAACAGAAAAAAAACACGAGGAGAAAAAGATGCTAGCGGGATACACAGCAAGCTCAGATTCCCATATTAAGCATCTATTTTTAGACTGTATGAAAGAGATCCGCCTCTAGCGACTGTAAAACGGCACAATAAAACTTTGGAATAGAAATAAATATAGAGAAAGAGTATAGGAGCAAGTAAGCACTATCCTGCAAATACCCACAGCAGAGAGTAATTGGTATATTGAGAGGGTTTAGAAACCGAAGCCAGGCTTTTACACTTCAATAAAGACATTCACGAACCCGACTTTTCCTGTAGGCAAAGGTTTAATAGCCTGGAGTGCTTTCCTTTCAGGTGAATGCGCTTGTTCTAACAGGTGCTTAATAATAGAGGGGGAATGCGGTAGAAATGGGGATACAAGCCTGAGCCACTGTAAGCAGGTACACGGAACACAATAGGATTAGAGAGCAGATTGATCCTGGCTTTGTGCACTGTCGTTTGGCCAGATTACCACAGCCACCGTTTTATTGTGTGGAAATTGGACCGAAATTTGTTTTCAATTTGCCTACTGCTTGAATTGCATTCGGGCATGCCTGTTTTTCCGTGTGTGTCTGTGCGCGACACAGAGGAGAGGTGCGGCGAGGAGAAAAGTGGCGTGCCGTGCACTCTACAGTTTCACAGGATTAACCCGTTTCCCTGAGATAATTGTGTCGCCGGTGGTACTGAATCAACTGTATTCCTTTGAAAGGCTGACATGAAACAGTGAGAAGCTGCACCGACCTAGGCACGCAAAGCTCACTCCAGCTCGCGTTGAATATCAGTGTGGGCGATTCTGAACGAGGTCTATAAGACCCAGATGTAACACTGAACATTTTTTCGGGTGCGGAGAGGGGCCTGAATCGATCGTGCACAGAACCGAGAGCAGGTCGCTGCAGCAGTTTATTATTATTATTTACTGCCACTTCCTCGTGTTGCTGCCACAGCACGTACGCACAAATAAGAGTCCATTTGCATTCACATGCAATTTCACACACACACTGTGACTTCTCTTAACAGCACATGCTGCATTTTTGGGCAAAAGATTCTTACACTTTCTCTTGAGTCATTCAGTGTTCTCCCATTAGTTTGATATTTGACAGCAGAATGTAATACTTAACATACAGACCATGGAGGTCACACTTAGCTATGCACTACAACTGACTTAGATTGAACTTTAATCCCAGAAATCATTTTGCAGAGTGTCAACGACTGCACATTTGCCTGTACAATCTGGATGTTGGTGATACGTGGAAAACTTCTCTCCACTAGATTCATATTCTGATTGGACAGTTCGACCACACTTAAAATGGTATGTTCAGTTCCTTTTATCTAGAGAGGTGTAGGTTGTCCGTCACCATGTCAGGTCAGTGGTGAATGAACATGTAGTCTGGCAGACTTTCACACAGGAGACTAGGCTAAATGTATCACACCAACAACTCTTGGAATTTTAGTCTGAATTCGTGACCATCTTTTCCCAACCTTAACTCTCTACGCATGTCGAGGCTAAAATTCTTGCATGTCTGAGATGGTTTTGCAGGAAACAGCGTTCCAGCGTCAATGTCCTTTCATACTGTAAAGAAACCTGTGCATGCACGCTAATTAAGGTGTCATCCTGCTACAGTGTCAGCAGACATTAAAAAAAAATTCACAGTGTAGCTTTAACGATGTGAACGTATTTGGTTCCTGCTGATATTGTACAAAAAAAAAAAAAAACACCTTAAAACCTTGGCAGTAAATGTTAAAAAAGTGTCACTGACCATGTTGTCTGACCTTTGTCTCTGGTTAGTGTCGAGCCTGCCAGTGGATGTTTTGTGTAAGAGACAGTTTACATTTCCTGCTTATGTTTCAGGGATACTGAGGATTTGACTATCCCGAACACCAGAATTTCATTTTGGCGGATAGGGCTGATCTACAGCATATCAATTAGGGGAGATAAGCCTCTAATCTCAGTTGCAGCCCCACTTCATGATCAGACTGATGAGACGGCTGTATTCTTACGTAAAAATCTTCCCTGGCTCAACTTAACCCACACTCAACCCCCTTTACGTGCCCCCCCCCACCCCCCTCCAGAATTTACTACTTTAACGTGCAGGAGTCGTACTGTGTATTGAAAAGGCTCAGCGTGCTGCACGTATCCATCCAGTTTTACCCCATTTGTTGTTATTATTTGAATTGCACTGGGCTGTGGTGACTGTGAATTGGAAATGGGAGGGCGAAGCGGAGACCACCTCAGTCCCAGTATTTTAGGCACAGTTCTGCCTCAGTGAGCCGGGCTGATTGGGATGCAGCGGGGTCTCTCCCTTTCTCTCCCTCCTGCTTTTCTCCCCGCGTCTCTCTCTTTCTGCTCGGTCTGAAACAGACATTCTGATGAAAAACAGAGGGGGCCAAAATGTTTGCGAAGGCAGGGCACATGCGGGAGCACACGCACACGCTCACGGAGAACATACGACTTGTTTTTGCGCTCTGCATACACAAATGTGCGTTCAGTGGAGCTGCAAGCCATCCCACAATCTCAATACTGCTCTCCAGTAAAATATTTACTTTAGCATATGTTCAGCAACAGCATCATCAAATGAGATGTGCGAGTCGAAATGTCAATCCAGCTGCGCCGTCAGATCCAGCCAACAGCGAGAAACAGGAGAGAGGAGAATGTGGAGGAGGGTCTTAATAGACGCGAGCTTCAGTCTGGAACTTGACAGTGAACTGCATGAACAGCTCAAAACATGACAACATTGTCAAACCGTCCACCGCATCCAGGAACAGGTACTAACACACAGCACCAGACTGCGGGTGAATGAAAATCAGAGTAGACGATAAGCCAGTAAAGCCTCCGGGATACATATCTGTGAATCCAATTAGTCCAGGTGAAGGTGGAAACACAGCGAGCTAAAATGAGGATTTATTATTACAGTACATATTAATATGAAGTGTTTCACCTTCTGTTCTTAGAGGACAAAATGCACATATGTCAGAGCAGGTAAATAATTTCCTGAAAAAAAAAAAAGATCCCAGGCTCTTGCCTTGTATTTTTTTCTTGACAGAGGGTCCTGATTCCTAAATTTGATGACATGAACAAAGTGAACCAGCCATAAGATGCTGGGCCTCTAGCCAAATTGCAATACCAGTGACAGAATGTAACTAAGTACATTTACTGAGTACTGTATTTAAGCAATACGTTAAGTAAAACCAGACAAAGACGAAGTAATTGAGTACTTCCATTTTATGAAAATGTATACTTCTTACTCCACTACATCTAACAGTAAGTTCTGTACTTTTTACTCAAATACAGTTATTTGAAAGCTGTAGTTACAAGGTACTTTGGAGATGACATGCTGCATCAGAGCCAAAGTAGCACATTTTTGATTTAATTTCTTTGATGGACAATGCAGAATCTGACCCGATCATCAGTCAACCCCTACCGTACAGTACATACACATACATATACAGTATGTAACATGTACTTTTGCTTGTACTTTTGATACTCAACTACATTTAATACCAGATATTTTAAGACTATTACTTAGAGTACTATTCATACAGATGACTTTGACTTTTTACCAAAGTAATATTTTAATATGACATCTTTACTTTTACCCAAGTATGACTTTTAGGGTACTATTTACCACACTCAGTAATACTAAATCAGGCAAAACATCAAAACATCAGGTACTCCCCAGTGCAACTGCAGGCTTAAAGCAACCAGAACAAATAAATCGATTAGATAAAAGGTTTAGAACACAGACAAAAACATCCATCAGCACTGTAACCTTGAGCCCTGACTAATGTGGCTCCATTAAGCAGGATGATACACAAAAGTAAATGCTTTCCACACTGATGGTTAAGTTTCAGCTAATGAAGCAAGTTGGGTTCTTGTGGTTCTTTATGGAAAGGAATCCATTCATATTTTTGACATTGATACTAAATTAAATGAGTCCCAGTGTTGGTAATACCACCAATCCCATGGAGAATTCAAAACTCCACACATCTTTGCAGCTTTCAAAGACTTCTGAGTCCCCACATACAGCCACGGGCAGCTGATAAACATTCAGACAAACAAGCTATTTCTTACTTTGGAAAACAGTTGAATACACCTCATTTCTCATCTGTTGTTACTTATGGACACAATTTTTTTCGACTTCCTCCTCTGGTACCTAGAAAGTCCAATTTGTTAGGTATTCAGGTTAACATCGGTATTGAAGCAGAAAAGTGATGACCACTGTGACAGCCGGTACACATCCAAGAGCAAATATCAAATCAATAACTCACGTACACGCACTGGTGAAGCCCTCGAACTGGCCTCATCCCCCGCAGCGTGGCTTTTTCTATTAGCCATCTTAACATTGGCTGCCTGGCTGTTCTTGTCTTGCCCTTAAAGCTTAATATCAGTCTGCCCTGTCTCCTGATTGCACGTTTCACTTTAAGTCTTACTGAACAGTGGCGTCACCAACCTGTGGCCACAGAATGAAGTGGGATTAAATGGAGTAAAGATTGCCTGTGTGCGCTGCATGTTATACACCTCTGCCTACAGCTTCAGTGACATTTATCCCGTGTTCAGAATCGGCGAGAGACTGATTGTGCTGTCTTGATGATATATGCTGATGGAGGCCAAGTCATGCTCATTTGCATTTCTTTTTTCTCCGACTCCGCTGACTTTGTTTCCAATCTTTTAAGCGTTTTGGCGTTCACTTTGGCTTCTGAGATGAAGCGTCCTCTTGATCTTCAAACCCTCGCGTCTAAACATTTGTCCGGAGTCAGCCAGGCATATGCCGAAGATTAACCGCACATTGTTCCGTCTCTGTTTGTGTATGACTCTCTGTAGCCCGTACGTTGGGGAGAACAAAACACCATCTGAGCATGTCCAGGATTATCATCATCTCCATGGCGACTGCCTCCTCCACCTCCTGCTCTCTTGCTCCTCTCTCTCCCTCCGTGTGGGTAATCTGTGGCGCTCGCTCTGCGGCGCCCACTCATTCATCTCCCATCCCTGCCACAAAATCTGAATTCTGAAATTGCAAAAGGAGTAATAAACAAGATTGACTGCAGCTCTCCCTATTGATCGCTGCATCGATGTGCTCACATGATTTGTAATATCCAACCCCCCCAAACCTTCCTTTCCTCCAACAATAGCGCCCGATGGCCAGGCCACACAGAGACAAGGCAAATTATGATGGGACAGGAACCAATTTCTACTAGATTAAGCCCCTTGTTCTACTGTGGCCATAGGGCTTTAGAAGTGAATGGAAGCATGTACTCAGGAAAAAAGACCCTTGTAAAAGATATAAAACACAGAAGAGAAACTCTCCATTATGCTTTTCATCTCAAGGTGATTGTATCAGACACCAGCATGCTGCAACCGGCTGGCAGTCAGACTCTCGCTCTCATCTCATCTCATATCAACAAAAAGTCTGCAAAATGCCAACATTGGTTCTTAATGTCTTTAGTTGTTTTTTTTTACTTCTGCTCTTATCTTCCTGGTGTCCTCACAGGACAATAGATTAAGTCTACAAGGGAAATGTGCTGTAAAGCAAAGTTCAAAAGAAACCAACTGATGAAAAAGAACTTGAAGGCTTGAAATTCATCAGAAGGCCTTTTCTCTCCAAAAAGTGTCTGAACATGACTCGAGGCTTCAACAGCCAAATACACTGATGAGTTGAATGTTGCGGTCTTTGTCTTTGATCGGGAAACCTCCTCCTGTGTGGCTCTTTTCATCGGTCTTTGATAGATATTTTACTGAACAAGGTGCCCCTCTCATGAACTTCGTTTCTCAAACAGCCAGCCCTCACCAGAAAACAACCACAGAGGTCGTCTGTGAAAGCAGCTTATTATGACTCATATTGACATTTGTTGTCAGGCGGTGACCTTGAGAAGGGTTGTTCATATGACGAGAGCAATACAGGAAGTCAGATGATGATGTGTAAAGACAGGGATGTGTCCAGACATTTTGTACATGTGCACACACATGTACAAGGCATTATTTTTTCTATTTCCCATATCTACTTTAATTACCAGCATCACAGTTTTTCATTCCACTATTAAATTTTCAGTACTTACAGTAAGTGCTTTTAAAAGATTTTAAAGAAACATTTACAATCACAACACAGCATCGACACACCATAAATAAATACTTCCGTTCTTTGGTCTTCGAGGCCTCAAAAACAAATTGCACTACCAAGAGGAAGCTGCATACTAAAGAAAACAATGCACATTCAAAAATTCTCTTCAGTCAGTTGGTTCAAAGTTAAGTCCTGGCACTAGGGGTGGCCAGTAAGAATGCCAGAGAGGGGCAGTGCCATCCCACGGCCCCCTTCTGGACCCGCCCCTATATAAAGATTGACAAAGTCCTTATTTGGAGGAGGTTAGCCAGGAGCCAAAAGTTGACTTATTTAAACTTACTCAACAAACTTATCTTAATGACATATTTAATGTTATTTACGTTACATAGCTCATGTCTTTGTTTTAACCAACCCATGGCCTTGTCCTAAAGCTAAGCAAACTGTTATCACCAGATAATAATGAAGGACTGATATGTGAGTCACTGTTACTCTCAAGTGGTCACACATGTTTTGGGGTCACTAGCAATCAACCTGTTCAGTAGTTACAGATATGAGTACATGATGTTCCAAAAGAAGAAATAAAACAAATATAGAGAAGACACATAGATTCTGATCTAATGTAACTGAGATCAGACTGTAGCGTGTGAACAAGTGGGTGCTTGAGGTCCCTTGTCAGATATTTCAGATGTGTGCACTGACATGTGACCAACTCCCGTTTGATATGGTGTGTGGTGACAATTTGGTTCTTGCTGGCGACTGAAGAGTTTGATTTGTTATTCATTGATAACAATGTGTGTGTGCATTCAGCATGATCGCTTCTATACGTGAACAGAGAGGCGGAAGAAGCCGGGAGGGGGGGAGGATTAATTTTCAAGTCCGATTTTCACAGTAAACCACCAATAAGATGCAGGATCTCGCTTTCTTTCCCTTCTTCTCTTTCTCGTTGCTATGCTTCCGCTCCTCTTATTACCATGTTTACAACTTGTTGGCACCCTGAACGCTGTGTTGGCTTTGGCCGTGGAGCACAGCAAATAAAGGAAAGGAATTTTGAAAACATGTCAGTGAGTGCGCTGATATAAGAGGATCAGACATGCAAGAGTGGAATTGGGCCCTTAAGTGTTCCAAAAGAGAATAAAGGGCGAATTATCATTTAATCCCACCCTGGTCAGTACTGGGGGGGGGGGTTAGAGGAGAGAAAAAGGATTCATTTGTTCCACAAAAGGATGTGAGATACTGGGAATGGTGTCGGACAAAGGTTTGTGGCGTGGGAGGATGAGGAAGATGGTGATGGAGCGTCATCCCGCCATGTGTAAGCTAGTGAACAGCAGCACTCAGGCAGAACAGATAGAAAAGTTTGTCTTTGCTAACATCTCTTAAATGTTTCCGCATACCACAAATGTGCATGTCGTATGTACCGTATTGTCATTTGAATGAAACGCGCCATACCACGTTCGCACTCCATGTATATTTCCTGACATTTGCGTTGTGAGGTGGAGGAGATGGTGGTGGAGTTACAGGTGATGAAGCTGCCAAATGTGTATCGCAGTCCGAGTCCGTGCTTTCGGCATTAGTAAGTGCAAAACAACTGGGGCCTTTTAAGGAGAACTAGGGAGAATTTCCAGCCGAGCATGTTGCAACCAAAACTGGATACTTGTCAGGGGAAGTTGGACTATCATCAGCTGCGTATGTGGCAACTGAAACAGGTATTTTAAGCCAAACCACAATTTTTCCTCACCCTTAGCAAGTTTTATTTGTGTCTAAACCTAACCAGAGCATAAGCGCAGCACTGTGACAAGGGAGATGTCAGTTGGGGCAATGGCATGGAAAAGGGAAAAACAGCAACAATATGATAATCTGAAAACCTGGACAGAAAAAGCTGTGTTTGACTTACCTTATTATACAATCTTGAATTTATAGCTTTCCCCCTCAACAGAGTGCAGACATGGTATATTTTTACAACATTCTGGGCCTCCTGTTTAGTATCATGTATGGGAAAACAGATCCTGTCTGTTGCGAAACAGCAGAACAACACATTCGGTTATTGCGTTCTGTAGATCATCACTTGCTGCATTCTGCATGCAGACAGCTGGCATTTCATTTGCAAAAACGGCCCCACGTCACAACACCGCTCTGAATAAAAGTTAAACATGATACACTGTAATGCACCGAGATAAGCACAGGAGTAATGCATCTCTCTGAGTGCAGGCCTGTTTGTTTCATTATGAGAGGGCTGCAGAGATAAAGGCACGGGGAGAGATAATGCGTGTGCTTGTGTGGACCCACTGCTGGCTATCTCCCTCGCGAACATAAAGCATTCCATAACAGACGAGTAGGCTGTGATACCCACTGTCAAATAAATAAATGTGGACCTGACTCTTATATCCTCCATAGAGGAGCATTGTAAACAATAAGGGGAGGCTTTGTTCGATCAGGGAGGTAAAGCTTTCGCAGTTGGAGGAAACGGACAGACGGGGCCTGCTAGTTACGCCGAGGCTGCTCTTGCGTGACCAGAAATACTGTACGTCCAAGGAGACAAATGAGAAGAGATGCAGGTGTTCCGCAACTACAAGGTAAATCTCCAGCTTCCTGTAATGACTTACAGGTCCCTCAACAGGCAGCTGCAGGTCCCCATGAATGTAAATGTCTCCGTCAGAGAATTATTCCTGAAAGTGAAGAATGTACTGCTTGTGGACATGGACCAATAATTAATTTCAGAGGGCTGATAACAGCTTTGTGAATATGTGAATAGTTTTCCAGATGTAGCAGAGATACAGTGGGAAACAATCATAATGTCTCCAAACATTGTGAAACTGTGTTGTGAAACTCTCAAAAATACAGACTAAAGTTCCTGAACAATGACATGATTAATGTTTGGTCCATGAGGACAGATGATGTCCTCAAATAGAAAGGTCAGCTAAAGGTTTCTTTGAAAGGAGACAAACAAGTTATTTTGTTTTTCTCCTTTCCTTCAGTGTTTAATAAAAGTCCTTGTGAATGTGAAAGATGGTGAATGTTAAAAAAAAAAAAAAGAGAAAAGAGTCTGCACAGACATAAGCTGCTCTCTCCCACAGATAAAACTGCTCCTTAAACGCCCCGTCAGCAGTCTGGCCTCTAATTCTGTGATTTTGTGACATCACACCATGTCAAAATATCACATATATGCATCATTTATGCCTAGTGGCTAGTTAGGCACAACTGGTGTTTTTAACAATGCTCGGTCTGGCATGTGTGGGCTGACCAATCCGAGGAGACTGTGTATTCGGGAGGCGGGGACTCAGAGAGACAGGAGGCAAACAAGGGCGTTTCAGACAGAGGATGGACACAGCGCTGCAGCCCTGGACAGAATGAAAATTGATGCTTTTTTGAAACATTAACGCATGAAAACCTCCTCTAGTAGCAATCCAAAATAAAACTATCTCTTTAAAGGTTTTAGAAACAAAAGACTTTATTGATTTGTTTTCATGGGTTTCAGAATGTATTGGAATTGTCTCTTGAAGGCCTTGAAAGTTCATCCCCACTAATCTCACAAGCTTACTTTCAATATTCAACCAGTGCTTCATAGTTGTGTCACCGTTGTTTTGTAACGCAGAAACACGTTTCTTCTAATTATGTGAGACTTTGAGGACTGAACAGCTCTTTTTTCCACAGTGTTTACCAGAATGGATCTATAATTCAGTAGGACTGGCAGATATCAGTGCATTCATGTCTTATTTTTTTTAAACAATCAGTGGTTAAGATAAATATCAAGTCCTATAGATCTTAGTGTTTCTTAATTCTGCAGGCTTAACAACATCTCAACAGTGGCTCCAAGGGAAATACAGATGAAGGAAACTGAACTTAAAACTTACCATAAGATAAAGGCAGTGTAAGGGAGAGACTTTTGGAACTGCCTAGGTCTTGAAAATGCTTTGTGTCAGCCTGCTCACCGTTTCTCCTTGGCCAATCGGGCGCCATTGGCAGAATCTTTTTTTCCACTTCAATTTTAAATTTTTCAAGCCCCCACTCATGGTGTATTACCATTATCGCTAACTGCGAGACTCCATCGAGCTGTCTGGTACCTGTGGACATGCGTGAAAATTGCTGCAAAATGCTAGTCTAAATGTAAATGGACTCGGGTAATTGTTATCTTTTGTGAGTGGAACTTTTCTCATTGACTCCTCTTTTTAGGGTATTCTGATTTCTTTCATTCAGTATAATTTGAATTTAATGCCCCAGATGCATGGTGAAATAGCTTCATATAAGCTGTTAAAAATGAATTTCTGACACTTTAACCTCTGTGTTTGTAAGTGCCTTCAGTTTGACTGGAGTAATAACAACATTGTTTTGTCTGTGAGAAACCTTTTGCAAACTATTACAGTGTGTTTGATATAGTCGCACATCTATTTACCACGGTAATAACCTTTCTCCATGTTTTGTCTCGACTCTTGTACTGCATCTGCACGGCCCAATTTAAAAAGAGCCCGTGGTTTAAATGTTTCCCAATGATTTTCTCTTTCTTTGGCAGTACCTGTGTGTCCCCATCTGCTCTCTATTTGCTAAACCTTGGCAGATTTCTGGATCTTCAAGTATCCAGATTTTTTAAAAGTAATGTTCCCTGAAACACATGTTAACAAATGTGAAATTAATTGTTAGGCCTGAAACATGGCTGCAAATGTAAGGCAATAGACATACAAATACAAAAGCTGTTTTATACTGCTTCCTTTTAATTAGGCAAATGCTGAAACTGTACATTTGTTTTTCTAAATGTTATGCCAGATGCCTTTTAGCATCTCCTGACCCAGGTTTTTTGAATTCCCTCTACCCCAGCCACCCTGGCACTACTAACCCCCATTGACTGCAGAGGCTTACTTTCACTCCTCCGTGACTGTCTCTCCCTGTTGCTCAAAAGCACAGGCATACACACACCTCAGCGCGCCACCATCTCCCTGTGCGACATGCTTCATGCGCCGTGGGATCCACTGCTGATAAGCAAACCCCCCACACCACCACTGAAAACTGATTTCAGGTCTCCAAAGCAGAACTGTCCACAGAGGACTATCTCCACAAAGCTGCTACGCATGAGCTGGTGAGCTGTCTCATTGATCTGCCTTTCCTCACAGTCCAGCCCGGGCTTTCACTCTTGTTTGCTACGCCTTAGCGAGTCCACTTTGGAAAACATCACCCGCGGGAGAGGTGGTGGTGGGGGGAGTTTTTTTAAAAAACCTCACACTCTCCAAATAATAAACTTTGGTTCCAGCTAGCCACTGCAGGCTACACGTGGTGATGTCATCTAATAAAATGGAAATTGTATGCATGCTATGCAGGAGAAACGAGTGGGGCTTTACATACGGTGCCCTGCACAGCGAAGTGGACGACGCTAATCTGGCGCTGATGCTCGCACATGCGTTAGTGTGAGTGTGTGTGTGTGTGTGTGAGTGTGAACATGTGCTGTATATAAGTAAAAGAAAGCATGCTTCCAACGGCACGCCAAAGCTACCGAGTGTATAGATTCCAGATTCCATGTTGCGAGACAGTGAAAAGGGTTAAAAGTCCGCAGCATCATCCTGGGACTCTTGTATTCCCCCTCACCCAACCAGCACACATGCCATGAAACCATATCTGGAATGGAGCTTCTTGGATCAGTCATCTTCAAGACCTAAAATCTGGTCCAGTGGTTGTTTTGTTTTTACTGATTGAGGATATTAATACGCTAATCTGAAAACCTCTACCCCCACCCCCTTTTCTGTGGTTTAGTGGAGACGTGCAACACACCCCTGCTACCTCATTGTATGGTAGTATTTTGGCCTCGGTTGCTCCTGTAGGTGGGTGGATGGGTGTTGTCCGTAGTGTTAGTGTGTTTTCAGTGTTTTCTACCAGAGCTTTGGGACCTTTTTGTGGGTTTAGGATCACATTGCCGTAATGGAATAGCTGCACGGTGGGAAAGGGGGTGAGTCATGCTTCTACTGAGTGTGCGAAAAATGTTTGGGGTGGGGGCTTGAATAGGCGAGCCGGGTTTGGGGCGTGCATTTCACTTGTTTATGCTCATTTACATTAGTCATATGGACATATACCAAGTATCCAAGCGTCTGTGCAGTTCATATACAAAAGCATGGTAATTTGTTGGGTTGGCGTTCCCAGTCTTTCTTTTTTCTGGCGTGGAAATGATGGATCTATCTACCAGTGTGGAGCCAACCATTTTCTCAAGTAGAATCCGGGAAGTATTGTTAAGGACATGGCTGTTATCTTATTCAATTATATTGTGGTTCTCGAGGAAATATGAAATATCAGGCTGAATGGCAAAGCCAATATTCACTTTTAGATGCCCCCCTATGAAAAAGGTACTAGTAAGTTAGTGAAGATGAGTGACCTCACACATGGACACAAACATGCTTATTTTCATGTATCAGGCGGTGCCAGACACAGAGGGTTGACTCTGAATTGCATTTAATGCTCCAACTAACCAATTCCAGCCACACATTTATTAACAGAAAGCTTTCTCGCAGATATCAAGCACCATAATCATGTTGAGTCACGGAATTGGAGAGAAGTTAACAAAGCAAAAGGCAAATAAATAAGATTTCTCCAAGGGTCTGAACAAGTGTAACACATTTCCTGCCACCGCTAGGCTTGCTGAACATATCATGCATACTGACCCTGCTCCAAATACCATGTGTCATTCTTGTTGCTTGTGCTCATGGGGCAACACTTGGTAACTTTCTTTCTCATGCAACTATTATTAGCTCGAAAACCAGACAGTCAATCTACTGCTGCGGATTCTTTTCAAAAACTATCTCTCCCCATGGGTGCAGCAGCTTTGATTTGATTAAACCTGATCCCTGGCTCTCAGATGTCGTTTAAGGCTCCTGGCGTCAGCATTATCTGTGTCATCAAGCAGACACAAAATGGGCACTTTTGTTGCATTTGCTGCCTGGCATAGTTAAAGGTCAGAGATCAATGTTATTATTCGTCCAAACAAACTTCTGCAAATGCGATATTATCTTTTAAGGCTCGCTGTAAGCTCCAAAGTTGACTTAGTAAAACACAAAAGCCCCACACTCACACACAGTATGAAACCAGGGAAATCAATCTATGTTTACTGATAAGTGACAGCATCTGAAGTGTGTCATTGACCCTAACAGCTGCTCTACTTGTCAGAGGATGGCTGTGTGCAGTGCCCATGAAACCTCTTGGAGAAGGGGTTCACCCCTGGGCTGAGGATTTAAGATGTGATAAGGTAATTGCTCAATGTTTAGACAGAGGTATCATTGGTCCTCCATCTCTAGTTCACTGTCAAGGAGGGTTAACGACCAGGAGCCCAGACAGTGATTAAACATTTATACAGGACATCTAACCCTTTATATATCAAATGGTCTCTGCGGCACAGGCCTCTGACGGTCCAGCTCGTCTTACGCCTCTTCCAAAACCCTGCACCCCTCATCAGCCCCTCTGTGTCCGGACCTTCACAGTACACATGGGAACTGTAACCCTCTGGACACTGCTCATATTTTTTCATCATCTCCTTGCAATGGTGTGGTATGCATCTTCAAACAATATGGGGCTGGAGCTGCCACGTCCTTAGAAAAAAAAAAAAAAAAAAAAAAAAATGGCATATTACACGCATAAAACAGGAAACTTCCCCTCCTGGATTCTAAGCATTTATGAGCAGACTTTTATTCAGCAGAGGACAACTGCTTTAGCTGCTGTGGTTGGAGAGAAGCTGCGTTCGCCATTACGTCTACGTTCAAAACCTTGAATCATTCAGCGGTTATGAGACTCACTCTGCCAGCCAGCATTACCAAGGGAGCGAAACCTTTTTTTTTTTCTTTTTTCCAGCATCCTGATATGTTGAAAAGCCTAATCCAGAGAGGCTTTTATAAGCATTTAAACTGATTGGCCATATCGTCATGGCCCCGGAAGCTCCTCCCAGAGTGCTCGCTATATGTGTAGGAGCTGGCCAACGAATAAAGGGTGTGGGGTTACCATTTTTTGCCACAGGGTGAACCTGTACTTTGCCATGGTTCCTCCCTCATTACTTCAGCCTCTTAATTTGTTTAATGTGTGGAAAAACAAAGCCAAGACAATATAAAGAGTTTTACCTCCTCTGGTGCTTTCCCTCACAATCCACTCTCTAAATTGAAGGAAGTAAGAAAATAGAAAGATGGATCAATAAATCCTTACCAGCAGTGGCCCCTGTAGCAAAGCTGTTCTGCCACATCCTGTAATAGCCATTCCCACAAGACCTCTCCACCTGCTACATCTGTTCTCCATTGTCTCCCAGCGTATCTCATTGGTGCTGCTATGGCATATCAAGCAAAGGACAGCAAAGGTTTTGTGGCTAATCGTTACTGCTTCAAGGCACAGATATGGGAATCTGGCATGTAGCCACTGGCCTTACTCATATTGTTCTGCTGTTGTTCAGTTCCCGTCTCTAGGGAGCTTTTCCGTGCTCAATATGAACCTGAGGGTGTCTTTTAAAGATGATATTCCAGGGATCGATATGAATGAGTGTGGTCATTGGGGACATGGCCCTATTTGGAACAAGTGCACCGTTGGGGTGAACTATAGGCACTCAAACCACATGACAGGCTTCGGGCGCGAGGTCTGGTTTCAATCTCAGATAAATAAATCACAGCTTAATACCTGTCCCATATAATTCCTCTACTACCTCTGTGACTGGAATACAGGCTTGGACGGGGGATAAACCAGGATGTGCACTGCATCCCAAAGAAAAAGAAAAAGTGAGAAAGAGCGATTGGTGGCGGGGATGGAGGGCCAGTTGCTTTGGATGAGAGGCCAAACGTTTGTGTTGGCAGACAGAAAGGCAGGATCTGTCTCCCTCCCAGTTGTGCTTGTCCCTTTTCCAGCTCGAACAGGGGGATAGAAGTCTGGGATTGGGTTACCCTGATTAGAAGATTGCACAGGCTGACGCGCCACGATAAAGGATGGGCAAGCTGTGTTGGATGTAACCCAAGCTAGCAGCTAGTCTCTAGGTTAATTGGTAGGATTAGAGAGACAGGTGTTCATGGCTTGTCGGGGGGAACAAGTTACACCTGAGACACAGGTATTGACCGGTGTTTCAGCGTAGCATAAAACTGCAACATTACGCACTATTGTGTTTCTTAGTAACCGTCAACGGAAGCACTTAGAGGCAATCTTATATGGCACACAGTGTCAGCGTCCTCAGACATGTATCAACCTGCACTCCTAGAATGAGGCTGCCTGGTTTTGTCTTACATGCATATTTTAACTCAAGCTAATTCAGGTTTGCATTAAAAATCCTAACCCTAACCCTCCTCCTCTTCCTGCACACAGATGCAAAACAAAAAAAAAAACAAAAAAAAAAAAACTACAGCTCGAATTGTCCTGATCTGAAAGGCTAATGTTTTGGGAAGGAGAGGATTAAGATAAGTCTTTAATTTGCAGCATCTTTCAGGACTGTTGTGTACACAGCCTTGGAGATTAGTCTCTCGCAAACAACTGCTCAATTAAGAAGTGAAGATAAAGTTGCAGCGGGGGTCCAAATACTTGCAGAAAGCAATATAAACAAAACAGGTTGCCACACTTACAGTCAATTTGTAAAGGGGTAATTATAGGCCTTCTCTAGCTACTTTCTCTGGTTGGTTTATTGCCACCCAAGGAAGATATACAAATCCACTGTTTTTGGGCTTTAACCACAGTTTTGAGCAATAGCAGATGCTTTTAGTACTTAAGTGTAACCGACTCTTTGCTGAAAACCACCGTACTTAGTAACTACAACCACCTCGCTTTCTCTTCATCCTCACCTGAAACCGAACACCTGAACAAAGCCAGTGAAAGGAGACCGTGACCAGGCTACAAAGAGGCCATTTGGTCAAGCTGAACGACCACAATGCCTGAGGGCCCTGCTCTGCTTTGCGACGCCGTCTGGCCATGTGACCTCCTTCGTCCCCCTCGGCTTTCTACCCTCTGCCTTTTCTCCTTCCCCCTCTCCTTTCCAAAAACCATGTGAATGCCCCTGACCCTTGCCAGGTGAAGTTGACAGCAATGAAACACACTCTAAACCTCAGCTGGATGGTATGGATCTAAAATCGGCGGGGAGGAAAAGAGAAAGGGTCTCATTCATTATCATTGGCAGCTCCTTCTCCCTTTCGATGCCTTGCCTCTGTCACTCTTTCACCTCGCCGGTCCCCGTATGGGCCTTTTCAAACTTCATAACAGGTTTACAGCATGGCAGATTCATTTAACATTACATTACACCACAGGAGACCTGGCCAGATGCCTCCTAACTAAAGGGGGAATGGAAAAATGACAGAAAGCGATGTGGCTGTGGCCCAAAAAAATCTCAACCCACTCAGAAACAAGTGGCGCTGTGTTTCACTGAAGCTAACAATGGAAGCCCTAGCTACATGTTGATAATCCCTGCCGTGTTTTATGTGCTCATTAAGTATGGATTCATAATCGTGTTAAGAGCTTGCCAGGATGATCCAACACACAGTGAGGAAGGAGGTGGAGCCTTTGAGTAAACAAGCACCTTGCGTTAGCTCATCTTTCATTGCGAGGGCCTCGTCCTGGGAGTTGATTAAATAGCTCTGGTTTAATGAATGAATAATGAAGATGGTGATACACTTAGTCGTGTATCACATGTCAGTATTTACACGTTTACGTGGGTTCAGCCGACTGGGACCCAGTGCTGCCACACGGTGGATGAGAGCCATTCTGTTCTGCCTTTTATCAAGAGTATTACAGATACATAAAAATACTCTCTCGTGACACGTAATGGCTGTTTTGTGAATTTTCTCATTTTGCATTAATGCCACCTTTTAATATAGTGCAACAGTGCAATTCAACAGCACCATAAAAAGGGCTTCTAAAAGCTGAATCAGCACCTCTCTGACACAGTGTCAAAAAGCTGAATATAAAACGCTTAATCGCCAGGCTGTACAGTGTTGAATTGTGCCCAATGTGGGTGTGCCTATTAAAATGGCAACCTGGTGTTCAATCTGTCGCATAATACAAGGCTCATATGGGGTAAATAGTAAAAGTACCCTTTTAGTATTTGAGGCAAAATTATTACAGCAAACTCAGTTTTTCCTGTTTCCGGAGAAGAGCTTGAAAACAGCTTAAACCATGTAAACTTGCATGCTTTTCCCCCCAATTCGTAATCTGCTTCCCCTCTTAGGACATCTCTCAACTTATGAACTTTTCTCACACACATCTGATTTGTCATGCTCAGAAATTCCCATTTTCCTCACATCTGATAGGCGGTTGACAGCTATGAGCCTGGTAATGATTGGTCGACAGAGGCTCTGTTTAACAGGCGATCAGTATGCTCAGTGATGGGTGAGGATTCCATTAGGGGGAAATTAGGAAACTCAAGAATAGGAGTAGCAATAACGGCTGATATTAGACCTCTAAATCATCCGGCTCTCCAACCTTATAGCTGCCCAATCCTTCCTGTCTGCCCGTGTGTCTCCACTTCCTCCTCCTCTCTCTCTCTCCAGAATGCTCTTGTCTTTGAGACCTTGTCAGATCGAAAGAGCTCAATCAGTCAGCCCATTCTCTGTGGACTCCTGGCCGAGCTGTTGATAAATCAAGCCCTATTCTCTCACAGCACCGAAAGACACATAGAGAGGAGGACGCACTATCTACACTGTCTTGACCAGGGACTTGTGTTATTAATTTTGCAGAGGGCCTCTGTAGAGAGCCTCACAGCTGTGGGAAGCGGTGTGTATTCCCACAGATGTATGTGTAAAAGTGTCCCAGTTAAATCTTGACAAAGAGAGCAGGTAGACTGACCTCCATACATCCATATTCCACTTATAGTCAAGATGGAGGTGATTTTTGTTATGTATAACAGAGAAAGCAATACCCAGGAATTTAAAATGCAAAGAAATAAACCAAATTACTGTCTAACTCTTAGGAGAAGTATGCTCTATGGACTCTAGTTGCATTAAAAAAAATCACACATTGGTATGACTCCTATTTTGCATCCTCAAGTTTGCCAGTACAACTGTCGCCATATTGTTTTTTTGGGGGGCTGGGGAGGATATCCTTAACTGACTAACGACCAGAAGATCTTGACCATCACAAAATAGCCACGCCCTAAATCATACCCTGCTTTATCATCTTTTTACTCTAAATGTGACCATTCATTTACAAAATAAACCTCAAGCTGTTTTGAGGAAGCTCTGAAACTTGCGATTGAGACCATGAGCGCATTAGGAATCTGTTGAATCAGGTAATAAATCAAGTGATAATTAAGGTAATTTTCTCATAAGCTTACATACAATTGGAATAATTTTTGCAACCAGTGGACATTCCTCCTTCTGGCCCCTAGAAGGAATGCATAGTGGCACCTCCACATTGGCTTTTCGGACTGGAAAGTTCTGTCCGTTTTTTTTACACACTATGTGATGCATTACGGCTTGCAACTCTGCTAATTGGCAACTCTGCTGCATTCTCGTATTGATGAATACATTAGAATGGAAAAGATTGTGTGATCAAAACAACAGCAGAGAAAGAGATAGAGATAGAAAGAGAAATACTGCATTATTTATTCTTTATATTACATTTCGGCCCATCCTGTTGTTGTTGTTTCCTCCAGAGCCAAGGATGACATTTATTCACATAACTACACTCACTAGATCATCTAATGGGGGAAAAACAAAACATAACCAGCATGACAATTAGACAATTTGTGAATGATGACATTCTTTAGAGTTCATATATTTACTCTACCGCTTGTCACCCATGCCAACTTTTAAAACTTTTAACCCATATATCGAAAAAATGTAGCGCTGTAATGAGGGTCATATAGTAGACTTGTTCCATTTGTTTTGTGTGCGATCACAGAAGCACAGTGGGTAGTCCAACATGGGCGTCGTCGCCGGGTTTGCTTTCTTCTGAGCGATTCCCCTTTGGTTCAGGTCAGCGAGCATGAACGCCTGCTACAAAGCAGCAACACTTAGTAAGAGCAACTCTCTGCGGGGCCTCCTTAATGTTGTCACATGCATGACATGGCAGACATCCAGACCACATACACAGACAGTCCCGTCCATGCAGATGACGGCTGACGCTGAAACAGTGGTCGGTGTCGGCAGTTATTACTCATGGCCTGTGTAGTTATAGACATGTTTTTGCATATATTTTGTACAAATTTCCTTGATGGTTTGCTAAATGCACTATTTGTTCGTCAGCGGCGTGATTTTCAAGCCCACAGCTGCGCTTGTTTACACATGGGAGATGCCATATGTGCACTTCCACTGGAAAACTGCTCGATGTCCCATATTATTCAGCTTCATAATATTGTTTCAAAACAATAAATGTGACTAAAATAATGAATCAGATAAATCAGGATTAGGATGATATTGTTACTGATGGTTTGCAGATAAATGTAGCGCAGGCATAACAACATTTATTAAATGAAAATGAAGATTTGCAGAGCACCCGCGACCCTGAGTACTGCTAAATATATACACACAAAAGTGACATAAATCATAAATAAACTGATTTTTTTTAATGTAGAATACACAGTCTGGTTATTAATTGATTGAGACTTGTTCATTAAGTATTTGAAATACACTGTACATCAACAACACCTATCTTGGAAACTATCTTGACTTTAGCTGTAAACCAATCTGGTACTATTTAGCTATATCTAAACATTAAAATGTCTCATATGTCATCAATTCTACAGAAATTCATACTGCTACACATGTTGAAGTGGCCAAGTAATACAGTCAGTTGTTGAAGTGAAGATACTGTGTTTCCCCATGGTTGCCGCAGGGGGTATTACGTTGCCTATATCCCAGTATGTGGACATTACCGGAAGAAATGAAAGTTTTAATTCTCATAATAAAGCCTGGCTCCAGTGTAACTTAATAGTAGCTCTCCAATGAGAGACAATATGTCTCAACTGAGCCCAATTGGAGACTTTTCCAGATTCAGACCCACCCTGTAATGTCTACACTTGTGCCAGATACCACATGCAAGCCTCACAGTGAGAGCTGCATACCACGAATGCAAGTGAATTAAAATCTTCATAAATCGGAATCATATTGAAAAAGACTTAATTTTGAGCTCATAAACATGAGGATATTTAGGAATTTCCTTTGGCCTCAGAAACTAAAGGTACTTTGTTCTAGATCTGAAGCATATCCTGACCTAAGGGGAGGGTTTTAATAGTGTGAGAAGAGAAACACATTTTAAATCGCTGCAAATGCAATTGAGGAGGAAGAATTTGATTAAGAGGGTGGTAATCGAGTCAGTGTGCTATAACCAGAGGCTCGCCGCTGCGAACTGCTATTACACAAGTGTAACGAGAGTGAATTTAGCACCCGGCGTGGGCATTTTGTTAATCCAGCTCTGTAATTTAGTCCTTCCTCCCCCATCTTTCAATTATCATTATCATAAAATGAAGTGAGGCCTGAGAAGCTCTACGTGCAGCGAAGTTTTTAATTACCCGCTTCAAAGCTTTGTGTTTTCATCTCTATTAAAGATGAATTTTGAAGTTCCTGCAATGTCATCTGGAGCGCCTTCTTCTGCTTGGAAACACGGCGAGTCGATCGGATGATAATCAACGGAGTACCCAAACAGAGATGAAGCTCCACTGGAGTGAGTCTCAGTAACTCCAATCACAGTTGCAGTAAAAAGTTGCATTGTATGTAATGATATATGAAGTGTGTACATGAAGGTAGACACAGGCATATTTTTGCACCTGGGCTTCTGTGTGCCTACAGTACAACCCCACATTATGCTCCAGGCAGTTTTAGACATGAGTGTATGTGCACAGTCAAGGATTTCTCCAGGATCAAATTACCAGGAAAAAGATAAAAACACCCCAACTATTTAAGGGGCAGAGGCCAATGACAACATACCAATTTGCTTTTGGGGAGTTTCATATGAACAATTAGGCTAATTTCTAACCTCAGGCATTTTCCTCTCCGCACCTACTAAAACCTGTCAGTTGAAGTCATTGTTAATAAGCCTCCCTGATGGTATAACTTATGATAAAATGCAGTAATGCTGAGCTGGGTTCACGGGGGCCAATCGTTAAGGAGATGAAATCAACTCCTCCGGGAGCCGCGGAGACCTAAATTGCTCTTTTAATTCATTAACAAGCAGATGTAGACCATCCATATTCAGCTCCCGATGGGGACTTACCAACCTAGGCAGGGGTTAAAGGGTATACTGCAGAGGAAGCTGACCCACCACTCATCAGCCTTGCTGTGTGGGAACTATCAATCAGGCTTCCACAACCCCCACAGAAGGGCTCATCTTAATTGTGGCTTGGGTCTTCATCAAATATGGATAGAGAGACCTCCCAGTAATGTCTTAATTACTTAAGAAGAGGACAGCTCTGCTCAGTTTGCCGATCGGCCTGTCTTGGGCCCGTAGGCAATGAGAGGCAAACTCCGAGGATGGAAAGATCTCTCACTCTGTTCTCCTGCTTCCTCCATCTCTACCTCCCCTTCCTGTCTGCTTCGATCTCATCAGCATGGATGCTTGCTGACAGGAAATCAATCTAAGAGTCTTCTTAATAAAGCCCTAGACTCGTTTCAGCTCCTCCTCTACGCTCCACGTATTACTCTTCAGCCTGTGGTTGTCTTCTACAGCATCTAAGAAGTCCTCGAGAGGGTCGTCTGACCAAGGCTACGGCTCATTTTGGGAAAGTTTCCTTGTTCGAATTACCTGGGCTTTAAATGAAATGCAGGGAGTTTTACAGATAAACAAATTCATCCTTAGTTCAACCACTTCTCTTTCATGGAGATTGCTTTATTTTCTTTAATTAAGCTGAAGAAAATCAGCAATGAACCCAAGATAACCCCTCCATACACTTCTGGTATTGGACACGCAGCATTAAAATAACATATTCATACATCGTGACTAATGTAAGACAGTACAACAGGTAACCTGGGCCAAACAATCCTATTAGTTGCAGATGTGCTCCAGTCGTGCTGTTTACATAATGAATTGTTAGCTTTGCTTAACTGGTTGCTATGCCAACTCCTGGTTGCCATGGTGCTAGTTTGCAGCCTGATTGATTAAGCTAGAATTGGTGATTTGCAGTTTTCTTTGTTGTTGTTGTTGTTGTTTTGTCTGCTACTGTGTTTTTTTCTTTCTTCACAGATTTTTTCTTTTAAATGGATTTTTATGGCAACAGACTTCTTGCAACAAACGGTGTAATATTATGGAGGACTGAATCTGCCAAAACAAGAATGAATAAATTAATAGATAAAATGAAAGACTCAGTAAAAATATAAATATGCCTTTAAAAGCAAAAAATATAATACTAATAATATGGTCTGCATTAATACAGTATTTAATGTGAAATAAATTGATAGATTATTGTTATATTATATATTTACATTTTAATTTGCTTCTGTATTCATTCACCTTTGTCTTTAAATAATGACTTAATTTATATATTTATTTATCATCTTTCAAATGGAAAGGGAAAAGAATACAGGAATGGATGCAAATAAATGCAGAAATAGATACATTTAAAATTAAATAAATAAATAAATGAAATGGAAAATTAAAAAGGAAAGTAAGTAAATAGTGGAATTCATATAAATGTAAATTCTACATAAGCAATCTATTTAACATTTTCTGTATTTATTTATTTATTTATTTATTTATTTATTTATTTATGTGCATTTAGTGGAATACAGGTTATCACTTGAGCTATTTATTTATTTAATTTTGAGTTTGGCAGTTTTAGTCCAAAACATACTAACGTTTTACTAATGAGGCCATGCAAGATAAGAAAACAGGAAGACAGTATCCACGAAACAATTAAATTGTTTTTGATTGTATAGTTGACATGTCTGCAGCATATTGTTGCATCTTTAATAGTGACGATCGTGAAAGCAAGAAATGCTGAATGATTCATGATTCCTAAAATGTTTACAGTAATGAGGGTGATTAATTTATTATGAGGAAACATCAGTTCCCACAAGATGCTAACTCACTCAAGCCCTTGACTTTAACCTCAGTGTCAAGGATGCCTCTGTAGGGGCAGTGCGTCCATAAAAAACCTGAGGTGTTCCTGGTAAGCCAGCCGTCAAGATCCTGTGAGGGCGCCTTGGAGGTCAGGGGGTGAAGGCGACTTAGTAGTATTTCTCTGCTCCCCCGCTGGAAATTCCACTTGGAAAATCCAGATAATCCCCCAATCCTACACAAAAATGTACACGAACAGCTCCGCATTTGGTACACACACACAACGGTAGTAAACACACAGCAAGTGCATGTGTACATTCAGGCAGAAAACAAGTGTGTATACACACAGACACATTCGCATTCACACACACAGACTGAACGTAGGCCCCAGCTCACCACAATGCGGATAATCTCCTTTATCTAGCCGAGCAGTGCTCACCAGGTCAACTCCCAGATTACCCTTCCGCGTCCGTGTCTATGTGTGTGTGTTTACCACTTATCTTCTGGTGAATGTTTGTTTGCCAACACTGCACTGCTGCTTCCAACATTGCTGGTATTTGCTATATGCAGTGTTGCATATCTTCATTGAGATGGAAACTCCTATTTACAAATGATTCTGTGCTGGCTTATCTTCCTGGGCTGGATGGATCCTGGAGACTGTCCTCGGCAGACACATCACAGCATCTGGCACTCCGTAAAATGTGTGTGTTTCTTTCTCACAAGTGACCTTGCGCAATCATGTGAAGAATGACTGTGCTCCTCAGATGCAAAGGAAAAAAGTTTTGGATGTGCGACAGATTGCTTTCAAATCAGCTTGTGCTTTATTTGCTAGCGCTTTCACACTTTCCATTCTCCTTATAAGTGAATTAAACTGGCTTAACGGCAGATGCATGGTGTTGAACCTTCTACCCTCTGGACTAAGATTCAGACTACGACAGATGAGATCTTACAGGGTGAAGAACTACAGCTATTCTGAATCTATCATGTTGTCGAACTGAGTCGATTAAAGAGTTCAGGAGGAATACATTCTCAGACTTCAAGAAAGAAGATCTGGGTTCATGTCCTGTTAGTTTTTCCTTCAATCATGAGTGCAACCTTGTGGCTATGATGCTATACCTATACTATACCTTCATCATAAAGGTAGTTTATCAGAGTCAGCTCTGTGGTCAGAGGGATCATTCTGGGGCGCACAGACAAGCCTATTTTTTTCATTTATCCTCGCGGACATGTTTTAATCTTTCATAAGGACGGATACTGTACATCCTCTACGCAGCTGCCTGTGAGACACTATCATCCATATTTCTATGTCCTGCAACACAACTTTTCTTGTTGTTTTAAAGTTAGTAATGATGATCACATGCACCTCCTACATAATTTTGAAAGAAAAGAAAGATTAAGATGAAAGGGAATTTAATAGGAGTGTGGACAGTGTGCCTCATAATGTTGGTGTATTTGCAGAGCAGGGCAATCTGTCTTGACATCGCCTTTAAGTTTTAATCACAGTATAAGCAAGCGTTTCCTTTGTATGGTATTTTTAAATGGTCTAGTTTTTTTTTTTTTTTTGTCCACTGACCATCACACGGTCATTTGTGGATCACAGAGACAGATGTGTGGGAGTTGTGTGCCTGTGAAGAACAAATGAGATCGTACGTGTCAAAGGCACAGGTTCTTGGCTTTGATCACTATGGAGAATTAATGTGCCAGGGGAGCTGTCAGCCTCAACAGGGGGCGCTGTGGATGCGCTCCCGACGGCTGCCGCGCCGCGGTTAAAGAGTGTCGAATCAAAGGGAATCACTCCAACCATCGTGCTCCCAATCACCGCTAATTACTGGTCCGTGACTCAATTAGGTGAATGATTAATGGCTTTCCAGAGAGATGTGGAAGGATTCAATTACAAACAACACACACGTCTGTGCTAGCAGTCAGGGCTGCAATGAAGCAGACTTTGGCCAAATACCATACACAGAATTTCAGTTTTTATTGCAACATTTAAAGTAGTTTCCAAACTCTGCCACTGCATCACACTGGAGTTTCAGTGTCTGTCTAGAGAATGCCTGTTCTTAAACGTGTGCAAATGTTCTCTTACAGTGTGTCCCACTGGCTGCAGGCCCCGATGAACTACTTATTGGAATGAACTGGCAAAATGCCTCCAGACAAGAACCGATCCGGGGGAGTCTGGCACATTTTTCGTCCGAGGAGAGGTTTTGGATTAAACAAATGTATGATAAAGCAAACGTCCCACTAGGCCAAATCACTGTCTGCGCTCCTCCCTGGCCCTCACCCCTGTGTATCAAACAAAGTGACATCTGAAAGAGAGCAGAGAGGGAGAGTGGGCAGATGAAGGGAGGTGCTGGGAGTGAGAGAATGGGGAGGTAGCCACAGAGCCATCTGGCTGGAGGAGACGGATTTCAATGAAGTTTTTCTCTCAGGAAATCACAGAAATACCTTCGACGCAGACAGATGAAAAAAAAAAGAAAAGAGAAACCTGTTACGTATTAGCCCGATATTAAACAAATGTCATCTATTTTTGTCTCCGTTCTCTGCGAAAGGAGGTTGAGTCGATACTGAACTGCTACTGAAACCCATCAGGGCCTCTACCAAGACTGTGTCCATTAGAAATGCATTATAGCACTTATTTATTTAAGTCTTTCCTTTTGTTTTTCACGAACTGCACATGAAGTCTAAAGAGGGAGGTAAATATTTGGGTCGCTATTTGCTGTTGCTAGGTGAAAGACAATCCGCTTGGGGCTACAACACATCAGTGCCTTGGCCTGCATAGTGACACTTGCATCACCTCAGGCGACTCCGCGGCAGCTCAAGCTGTGACAACACCAAGTCTGTCACTCACCTTCCACACCTATTCTGACATATTCCAATAAGCTCACGCTGACATCAAACGGCTCTATGATAACCGTGACAGAACTAATTTGGATTTTGTGTGGCCTGTGGAATCTTTTTCTTTGTGGCTTTTGTTTCAGAGGGGATTTGTGTGACAGTTTTTTGTTTCCTTTTCACACTTGAGCTCATCACTAATCCAACATTTATTGAAAAAAAAAAAAAAATGGAAGCGTGCAAATGCGCACACTGCCAATTCAGACTGTAACATGAACTCACATGGCTCATGTCAGACTGACTTTCACAGGCTGTTGTGACGGTTCAAATGCACTGCAAACTGCACACAAACAAAAGCTCCCTCGCCGCCGGTCTGTCTCTCCCTTTTTGTCGTCTTATTCTCCACCAATTTGATGACGATTCGTTTGTGTTTACGCGTTATTGGAAACATGAGGTCCACGACACAAGACCACAGGACAAAGCTATTTATCTCACATCAGAAATATAACAAGGCATCTTCTGACAACACACATGCAAAACCTAAAGACAAACAATAAACTTCTATATAATTTCAAGTAATATGCGTATATGTTTATGTGCAAAAATATTTAAATTGTTCAGTGAACAGCAGAAAAAAGAAAATAAAGACTACTAAAGGGATTTTTCAAAAGCTTTCTCTAAGTACCGGGAAAACTTTTGCATGCAGTTGGCCAGTTCAGCCTTTGTCCATTATCTGTATTTAAAAAAAGTCAATTTCCATAACTACCCTGTTAGAAAGGACAAGAGAAAACAATTTGTTTCTCATTGTCAATACTAACCAGATAAACTTGCTTTGTAATATCAAGTACCTGAAAACTAAGTTTCACAATGGCATCCTCCAGAAAACTTAAAATTAAAATAATTTGTCAATGCAAATGCAGCCATATCGACCTCAGCCTGGACGTATCTGCTACCCTCACAGGAGGAATCTGTATCCATGACTTGAAGGTCTCCTTCATGAACCAAATTGTGCCAACAAATGTTTGCAATGTACCTTTTCTGCAACCCTATGTGTTGAATAATTACATTTCTTCCTGTTGCAACTTTACATTTCCTTAGTTTCAGGCACAAATGACACTCTGTCAGGGTTAGGAAAAGATCATGGTCACTGGCCTGGCAGCCTTCTCACTTGTACCTCCACCACCACCCAGCTCCACCTCCTGATATGAAAGTTAGGTAATAAACATGTAAGTTATATGACAGGTATTAAAGACATGTCAGTCTGGTACACAGGCCTTTGACAAGTACAGTGTGAATGTATCAGTGATTTGCTGAAACCCTATACCTTGTGAATTCTACTCAAGTTTTACTCCTCTTCAAGCATCGCTAACCTAACATGAACTTGCTGCGTGTCCATACAGATCTCTGTATCCCTTTTCTTTACTGAATGAGTCACCCCACCACCTCCACGTACTGTAATGACTAAAAATACATTGTCACCTGCAACAAAGCACCAGTAAAGTGTACAGTTCTACTTTGTGACATTTACAGAGCTCCTACTTATAGTAGCTGTCAGAGGAACACCGGCAGCGCGCTGGAGGTAGAGAAATAGAGTCTTTCCCACAACAGAACAATGACAACAACATAGCGTGCTTGCATGTCGTGGCGCTCTAATTCCAATCTCTGAAAGAAGGATAGTCTTACCTGCACACCTCCATTGTGCTGGCGGAGCGCAATTTCGGTTTTGAACAATAAGTCTTGAACCGTATGAACCAGCGAGACTGTGTTTATTATTAAGCTACTGCACGAAAGATTTATTTATTTATTTTTTTTGCCACCGTAAACTGCCTCAATCTGTCTTTTTCCTCGCGCTTACTCATTTCTGTCTCTGTCTCAGAATTGGTAACTAAGTACTAGGTGTGTCTTCTTTTATTGTGGAGGGGGAGTGAAAAGGCCTACAAACCAAACACGCTCTTTCACACAAACACAAACCCCTTTAGAAGACGCAAATGGAACTCAAATAGAAGGGAGAAGCAGCAAGCTGGTGGGACAAAATAACAGGTCCGAAGATACCTGAAACCCTAACAGTAATACGAGGTGCCAATAGACACAAGCACACACCCCAGAAAACCATCAGTCATAATATTTATCCCTAACTTGTCCTCTGTTTATTTTCTCCCTTCTTTCTCTTCTTTTCTCCCTCAAATGTCTTGCCAGCAGACGCACATTGGCAGCACAGTGTCTAATTTGACAAATGGTTCACTGAAGTATTCCTTTGAAGGGGGGAATATCATGAGGCGCAGGCAGAGGAAGACACAAAAGAGCGGAAAGTAGCGGTGATGTATGTTCAGTTTATCAGGCCTTGCGTTGCTGCTCACCGGAGATCAGAGAGAACGTGTCAACCCCAACAAACAAACGTTAAAAATCGGTTTCAACCAATCCGGTTGCAAGCCCCCCCCCTCCTTCCCTCAACGTTTCCTGGACTTGGCCCACGTGTCTTTCGTAGACCACGAACTAAGTTTGCCCTCGGACGAGTAGATTTGCATCGCGGACAAATGGGGTGTTGGAGGGTCTTGAGAAAGTTGCAGTTTGTGAGGAAGTTGACCCTTTCTGTGGATGTTACGCACATTTATCTGAATGACCATCACACGCCAGACATTTTAAACCGAGCAGAAGTCCAACTGTGGCATGTCTCCTCTGTCTCTGTCCAGGAAATGTGCTGAAGAGTAAGCAGAAAATATCTGGGAAGAAATATGAAGTGTGGGAGTCTACGTGCTCCCAGCAGGTCACCATTTAGAGAGATGGAATGGAAGAACAGCGTGGATGGCGCAATATCTTATCCGTCACAGAATCCAGGCCTGGGCTTTCTCCCCTTGATTTCCAGCCACCCTCTTTCCCTCCATTTACGCCGTCTGCTAAGGATGTACATGTATCTGTGCAGATGTTGGCTTGCTCTGATTTATGGCTATGTGGATACACAGTAGAAAGAGAATCAAATGGATAGTCTGCATGTGTTCTTTATTTATAGCCAACACAAATGAAAAGTGAGCTCATCCTTTCCCTCTCAGTTTTCTCCCTCCTTGCTCAGTTTCTCTCGCCCTGCACAACTGCCTCCTCGTTTTCTTACAGCGAAGCATCTGGAAGGAGTTACAGCCACCACTCGACCACAAGAAAGGCAAGTGTCTGCCCCTCAGGACGGGGAGAAGACGTTGCCAACAAGGACCATGGTGGGTGTCCATAAGACACTGCTCATGGACAGAAAGTAATAAATATTACCGAAATGCTCGGTATGTCATTTCTGCCGTGAGGGTAATCTCAATCAAAATAATGAAAAAACAAAAAATGCCGTTTGATGATGGTTTGAAGTTGTGTGGGATCATGGGAGCTGCTGTCTTCATTGTTAAAGGATAAGTTTGTCCAAAAATCCTTAGACAACAAACCCTTTTTTTGGAGCTTTACAGCAAAACAGTGTTGCATCATACTGCTTGTAAAAAAATAAATAAATAAATTAAAAAAAAAAAAACTACAAGGTAACACCAACCAAACAAAATACCAAATGGCTCCATGCATCTTCTCAGAGCCCAGAGACCCCAAACTGATTTGAAAAGACATCCTTTTCTAACGTTTCAAAGCTAAAATCTGCACTGTAGCTGCTCAGCTAAAACATGTTTGCACACTAATCATCTGAAGTGGATTCTCTAGCTTGGCTGCACGTCAAGGGCGTAAATAACGTCTTATTAAATCAATCTGACATATTCAGGTGTCTGTAGTACTGGGTTATAATGGATTATGGAGCCATTTAATGTTGTTCTTTTGTTTTTGTTTTATTTACATTTTAGAACAAGCCCCCATCTGCTTCAGTGGTTGAGGAGAATGCAGCAACACTGTTTTTGCTCTGAAGCCCCAGAAATGTCTTGTGACAGCACTTTCCCCGACGTTCCATCTGCAGTGGGTTGAGTAGATAATGACTGAATTTCAATTTTTGGGTGAACTTATCCTTTGAGCAACCATCACTGCTGATAGAGGTAATGTTTTATTCATGTTAAAACACATCCTTCCTCGCTCTCTGACATATCATCTGGTGTTACCCCTGGAAGTCAAAACAACAGGGTCCAGAATGAATCGTGCCATTAGCTTGTGTGAAATTTAAAATTCCCTCGGGTTTGAACATCAACAAAATAAAGGTCTCCTCATTTTAAGACATTTTACTGTGTTTTGATTTTTGCCCGTGACAGCGTTGTTTTTTGGAATAGCTGCATTTCAAAACAGTGTTTCACTACCTGCTTTCCTCAATCAGTCAATGAATATTTTAATGGAACTGGTCTTGTCAGGTCTTATTTATTATTATTTATATTGTCATTTTGCTGGAAACACGGAGTCAGTTGATAAAAGTAATTGCTGCAATATATTGTATAAGATAATGACATGCAACATTTTCAACCAGTTGCTTCAGTACAAAGCTATCAGTGTCTGTCTTATAAAACCCAGTCAGCCGTAATAATTAATATGATTATTTGGGCTTTGAATATTTCCCTCAGTGCTAACAAGACGAGCACGGTGAATGAGGATGACTAAGGACGAACTGCTCCGTAGGTATGGAGCGGTGTAACAGACTGAAGGAATTCCACTTTTCCACAGGGAGGCGATTTCTTTTTTTTTTTTTTTCCTTTAGAGAGATCCCTGCTGCATGATAAGAGAAACAAAATTACAGTACAAAATTAATTAAGATCCAGCAAAACGATTACTGGATTAGTCTAGCATTAATTGAAAACTCTGACGACGACCACATACAGTATCGCAAAGATTAGGAGCAATCTGAGCCCGTTGTGTTCAAGGAAACAATATCAGGCCGGATTTTTCTTCTTTTTTTTATTATTATTTCATAAAAAAAACACCTTCTGGTGTGATGGTGGTGGCAGGGGGTGAAAATACTGCATCAATTACCACATCTGCTAAAGTCACCACTCTGAGACTTTACACAGAGTTGTCAGATTTAAAGGAACATGAAGACAGCTTGATGGGAAAGTATGTAAATTACTTTCTTTTCACACTTTGTTTCTTCCTTTGCATGTTCACACCCTATCCACCACACACACACGCACACACACACACACACATACTTGCACAGTACCCCATAGTCTAAAAATAGAAATCAACAGTTTTTTATCTTCTAAAGCTATCCTTTTGAGCTATTTTGGGGTCTTTGCCAGCTCAGCAGGCTAGCACTTCAAATGCAACACCTTCAGCTTCACAATGAGGAGAAAGCAGCAGTGATAGCATTGCCGTGGGGTTAGCAGACTGCAGCTTTCTTCTCTCCGAGCCTGTTCCCCTCGTCCCTCCCCCTGCATCTGCCATGTGGGATGTTGTGTGTTACTGAAAGGCAAAAGGCTGCTATTAGCAAGAGAGATGCCCTGCCTGAGTCTAGCAGGCACACCGGGTCTGCCTGTCTCCTCAGCCTCCAGGCTCTAGATGTCCAATAAAGGTAATCCCCACCTGTACAGCACACATGGTAGAGTGGAGGGTTGAGTGTCTTTTGGCAGGCGTGGATGGTGGGCTGACAGCAAGGTATGGATTTGACCGGGATGAGGTCATTGTTTACCTGCAGAGGTTGTAATGAAGTAGCGCTGTGCTGCAGGGGAGAGCTCTGTGTGGAAGCACGGTGCAAGGAAGACGTCTCCGAAACTCTTCCGACTGCGCGAACCATCTCTCTCAGTCTTATCAGCCTCGCATTCCGACTTCCTCCTTAAGTATATATGAGGATATACATGTACACACGTGTTTGGAAGGGAGAGATTGCGCTGCCGTGTGCACGCTGTGAGTATTTGTGTCGGCAAGCGGGAGGATCCAGGTGGAAGCCAGATAGCCACTGCCATCACTCACACCAACAGCGAGTCTTCGACTTTGCTGAGCCCTTACTCTGAGATAAGACTTCGGATCCCTTCGGCTCTGCAGTTTGATCAATCTGCAGATTTACAGCCACCACTGCAGCACACTGATGAAGCATAAGAGCAGTAAATTCCGCTCCCCTCATAGAAAACTCTCCTCTCTATCTCTCTCATGTATTGATGTAACACCCTTGAAATCTTTCCTTTCTAGTTTGGGTGGAATAACTAGCGAGTGGCTGATCTTAATCAGCTAAGACTGGTTCCTCTCTCTGTTTCTGTTCACATTACTGTTTTTGCACACATTTGCGGAACATCTAATACTTCTCTGAAATTGCACAATTTCTCATTTACATCCCTTAATGTCAGTGCCGATCTGTCAGGCGCTCAGCAAGACTTCGTCTCGCCCTCTGAGAAGCTTCCCTGTGTAACTGAATTTTCACCCCCGCGGATATTTGATGCTCATCACGGCTTAAATGGCGGGGCTTGTTCTTCTCTCGTATTCAGATTCATATCCCTGTCAGTGTCCTCTCAAGTTCTCCTCATAACTTTTAATGCTCTGTGTTTGGAGTCCTCTTCTGCCTTTGTCATTAATTTTTGACTGTCTTGACTCTCCTTACAGCCAACGTTCGCAATAAATTAGATCTTTCACAAGCAAGAGGTCCTTGGTGCTCCTACAAATATGGATTTTGACGAGATTCTGACCTAATTTTGTAGTCAGAATTATGCTCATCGAGATTTTTCCGCGCTGAGTCATCATAACTAGACTTGGGCAGGAATCTGACGCCTGCCAAGCTTCAGTCAAGACGCTGGTGGAAAACACAGACCCCTTCAGCTCCTCTTAGGGTCTTTTATGATCCTGCAGAGGCAATGCACACCTGACTAAAGGCCTGAAAATGGCTCTCCCTTGGGCTGTTACTTGAGACATGATAAAGTCTCTGGAGTCTTAAAGGCATGGAGGTGATGAAGCAGGCACAAAGCCTGGATCTCCTACTCCTGCATTGTGAAGGGGGGCTGGGTAAAAGGATAAAGGGGGGCTTAATGGCAACCTGCCTAACCTTCTAACCCTACTTTGTTTGAAGGGAGGAACCAGGGGTACCTGACTAAGGCTCCATTCAGGAATAATAAAAGCACAAAGCTTGGATATCCGACATGTGGTTCGAATTCCTCCCATCTTTACAAGGATTTGGTGAAGGCCCCTGTCACAGGTATACAAAGAATTTCTTCTTTGTATCTACTTATTGCAGTAAATGTCCTAACCAAGAAATTTCACCACACCACTACAGCTTTTTTGAGGAAGGCTCCACAAATGACCACACTGTTAATATCCCAAAACGCACTCTCACTAATTCTACCCTTTTTGTTGAGAGAGCTTGGCTAGCTCTGTCCTTAAACGTCTGGCAGCTGTAGTCAGCGTTTATGAATTAGACGTACACACTTACTATCTGTTTAGTCAGTTGGGGCAGGTGTGTGTGTGTGTGGGGGGGGGTAGGGGATCCTTACTCCTGGTGAGGCTGACATCTGAGGCCCAGAGCCGGATAAAACACTCTGATCTCCTTCCCACATGCTCTACAGCCTTGGAACTTTCCCTAAGCAGCAAGAGTCCTACCGACCGTGGATCAAACGAAGTGCCGTTTCCCCCCAGAACGACTCTCTCCTCATTTTCTCCCATCGCGAGCATCCTTCCTCTCCAGCTCGAAATGTGGGAAATACAAGGTTTTTTTTTTTTTTACATATTTGTGTATATTTCCTGCTTGTTAAGCCTCGCAGTGTATTAAGTGCCGATGGCTGTCTGGGCTCACCAGACATTCCTCCAAGAGGGTTGCAGAGTGAAAGAACAGAGAGACGCTCCCTCCCCTCGTTTGTGCAGTTTGCTCTGCACCTCTCGTCCTATAGGGGGAGCCATGACATCACGTTCTTGCCGTCCCCACTCTCCCTCTGTTCCAGCTCTTTTTTTTTTTTTTTTGTGCAGTTCTGTTTCACATTGCTCCCAGTGTTGTACTTAAAAAACAACTTCAAGCCCCGGCCCTGTGAATACATCAGAAACGGAGCATACTTTGATCGAGTGCAATACATCTCGCACAGTGACATGGACATGCAGACGGGCAGCAATGTACAGCAGGTAATGATACGTGATATATGTGCTTTTGGCTGCACGATGGGCTTTAGTGGCTGAGTAATAGGTATCACTGTCAGTCAATTTGACTGCAGCTCTGTTGAAAGCAAAATATGTGGCAATAGGCTGTTGTTGGATACAGCGCAGACAAGAGGCAATATCTCAGGACAGTGTGGTGCCTGTGTAGCCCATGTGGCTGAATAAACAAACAAGCAAAAGGGACACACACATGTTTTATTTGATGATTTTTAGATTTGGCTCATGAATTCAGTTCAAATGCTAACCTTGTGCTAAAGGCAGAAATATTAAATAAAATAATGTTTATCTTTGCTTTCAAAATGTTAATCCATGAGTTTTGTTTATTTTGTGAGTTGTCCACACCCCCTCTTATCTCTACCAAATTTAAATGCCTTTCTATACATGACTTATTTTTAGTTCCTGATAAGACATACTGGACAATAGATGATTTATTTGCGTTGCTGTCTGGAACCTTACTCAGCACTTGGGCACTGAAGACAGACAACGTCTACATATTTGTGCATGTGAGCGCAAACGACTGAATGCTATTGAGGATCCACTATTCTTCTGACCCTGTTTGAGCTGCAGGGCAAATACTCAGCCATGTGCTCTGAATAAACAACATAAAGAAGGGGTTAGTCAATGGATCTCTGTTTCCCAGAGATAAGTGTGGCTTGAACACAGAAGCGTTAAATGTGGAAGAAAAAAAAAAAAAAAAAAAACCGGGGGGAAGGATTTTGATGTTTGGCCTGGGCGACAATTGGCAGGATGTTGGTTGTTGTTTAAGGACCTTCATGCAAGAGAGACTGTTTGGCCCGAGGCATGATATATACATCTGCATGTCTTTGATGCTGCACTTCGGTTGATTCACATGTCGGGACTGGGGTCAGCTGTGCAAAAGCAGTCCTAAGCAGGCCGAACGTATCACAACACACTACTGGCTGGACTATTATGCTGTCAACATGATACAGACCCATACACTGTGTGCACACTAGGCCTTTCTGAATGAGTGACAACATTAGCCATAATAACATAATTGAAGCCATTAAATAAATTAGATCTTCAAGTTAAGAGCCTATTATTTATTCTTCAGCTGCTTTGTCTGCCTTTCAAAAAAAAGATGGCAAGTCATTGATTGAAGCTATGAAGCATCTTCATACTGGATGTTACCCTGCCAGCTATACCGATTGACTCATCAGTGATTAATGCTTGTATTAAAACATGATGTTTGTCTGTTGGGACACCACTGCTATGCAACGTTGTGCTGTAGTGTAGTTCATGTTGTTGACTTTTAAAAAGCCAGCAGTTCATCAGCAAGACCCTTAAAAATACATGACTCCTCGGCAGAGTGAGCAGCACATTTACTCCGTGGATCTTCTGTTTTGCGCTGAAAGCCTCCATTCCTAAACTTATGTTAGCTACTGTTGCTCTCTGTTAGCAGAGCAAATAGAGGCACTGAGACGAGGCACTCCAGCATATGCATACAGTGCCATCCTTTCGACTGTTGCAAAAAAATCTGACCCAAGTCTGAAAACACCACCATTCTTAGTTTCATTTGATCATACATTGCTAAAGAAATACACACTAGATCTTTAATGGTGAGTTTGTGCTTGACTGTGGGGTTTTGGGTCACTACATTGACATTACTATATTGCTCCAGGGTAGTTACTTTTGGATTACTTATTATCAGTATGTTTCAATAAGATGCAATTCTACCACTTAAACAGACAACATTTCCTCCACAATGTATGTGGCCACAAGCCTTTCTTTCTCTGCTTTTGTTGCTAATTTTTGCTCAAAGTCAAGCCTTGCCTGTTTTGTTGGTGTCGGACTCGGCAGCATCTTCTCTTCAGCATCACTCTCGGTTCGATCTTTACCAGCCACTAGCGTCATGCTAGCGTGTTGCCGCCGCATGTGCTTGGTCAGGTTAGAGGTTGTGTTGGCAGCGGTGGAAAGCCGTTTCTACCCTAGGCACAGCTTACATTTCACAGTCAAATATCTTTTTTTTTTTCTTCTACAAGTTGTTTTTTACTGTTTTTAATAGCTCCGTGTGGCAGCTACAGTATGGATGAAGTAAAGGGAAAAGTTGTGGTCATGTCAAATTAACAGCTTGTGTTTGGCCACTATGGGCTGAGGTCAAAAGTCATTTTTTGCTTTTTGTTCCTAACAGAATTTAAGACCTGGTGATATCTGGGTGGCAGCCATGATACGAGCTAGTCTCTAAATGCTAATATTAAAAAAGGTGCATCATTGCTTCCTTTCTTATCTCTGTTAGCATAGGGAACACTGGGCCATACTTTACAAAGGAAAGGAGATAATGCTGCCCCACAATTCCATGCAGAGGTTAGTGTAATTCGATTTGGATTCTCCTAGCAGCACGTTCGTCTTCATGAATTCTCGTTCCCATCTCACCTTGACCTCATGACATTTTCCATGGAGGTTAAGGGAAGCCCCTATATCCATTTTGCTACATAGAGGGCACACTTCATACCTTTATCGGGACCCTTGAATCGAGTTTAATTCACTTCAATGTGACTGAAGTAGTGTAGTGACAACGTGTATTGAAATTAGAAGATGTACGTCATTTTAAATGGTGTGTAAGTGCGTCCACACACGTACAAAGCCAGTGTTGGGGGTTGAAGTGGGGGTTGGGGTCTTTGTGCAGAAAATTGACAATATGCCCAATAGCTCATACTGGACTGCACCACTGTGTGACCCATCTGCTCACATCTATTCCACCACTACATGGGTATAATATTCCTTAGCACCATAACGACCACAGGCTCGTAATTGTAAATCCACATAGACACACTAATTATTGCCTGAGTATGCGCCAACACACACCGCGCACTCTACAACATGCATGTAATCATACTCTTATGCAGGTGCAAACACACGCACACACACACACGCACACACGCTCATGTGCACGTATTAGCATATCACATTTGCATGCATCCATTTGGCCGGGCAAATATTGATGATTAATCCTAACTTATTGTGTAAAAATAATAATCTGATGATTGCTAACGTCTAATTGGCACAGCTGTGTGTGTGTGTGTGTGTGTGTCTCTCTCTCTCTGCTAATAGAGCGAGCGGGTCCTAGCTCATTACTCTGGCAGAAAGAGAGGGAGAGAGAGGCTGCTTTATCTACTATCTGGCCCATTTTAAAATGCTAGCCTATTTTTAAATGGGTTTCTACACACCGCCTTGTTAGCAGCAAAAGAACGTAATCTCTCACCAGGCTTCACTACACTCTCCTTCCAACTACCCAAGTCTCTCTCTCTCTCTCTCTCTCTCTCTATCACTTATTGTCTGGCTTGCTCTCTCTGCTTGTTGTTGCCTTAGATAATTAATGAATGGGAGACGACGTGTTGCATCTTCTGTGTGCGAAAAATAATGATTTCGTGCGAGAGACACAAAAATCAGGATCATATCCGTGGAATCGTGTTGCTGCTGCTGGAAGTAAACTGACGGTGATTTGAGAATAATTAATGTTATTGTCGATGTTATGGAGTTCACAGTAATGGACAGACTGTCACAAACCGACTTCGAATTTAACACCTGACTAGAATATTCAGCGCGCAGGTGGACAGGGTGAAAGCACTCTCCACTATCCGAGGGGGTTGAGCAGTTAAATGGCTAATTGTATTTCCCTCAGTGCTGAGGATTGACTCTGTTGTCTCGCATCTCGTGAAATGATCAACGGTGAGATCAAAGAGAACTGCTTCCCTCCGGAGCAAATCTTGAGAGCTTGTTACTCGCAATGCCTCAAGGATTTTCTCGCATTGTCCGTCTTCCCTGCTCTCTGCGCCTCCCGCTTTCTCTCATGCGCTCCCTCTCTTCTCTCCCGTTCCATCTGTGTCTCCTTGCCCTCTGTTACTAAGGGTACGATCAGCTTTCCTGCTTCCCGAGCTTTGCCCCTTCACTCTCTCGCTCTCTCTCCCTCCCTTGTTCTCTCCCACGTGGTGTTCAGGGGAGATGCTTGGCCGACACCCAGTTTGCAGGCAATGTGTTGTAATTGCTTTTGGTTGGAGGTAAAAAAAATAAATACATCTATACTCAACGCTGGAAAACACTTTCATTCTCTCGCAGCTGCTATCGCTGCATTCCTGAATGTGTGAATGTTCACGTGACGTCTTTGTCTCCAGCTGCGTTTTGTACCAGAGCCTATAAAAACTGTCCTCGGAGTGTTTTTCTTTATGTCTCGAGTGTTTGCATACTGCTACGGCACATCACAGCATTTGCATGTCTGACAATTGGCTGCAGGAATCTGCTGTGAAGGACAGTCTCTTTGTCTTTGGAGGGAACTCATTAGGTGTGCAGACGTTTGCCCCATCCTCTTTAGTGCTTACTCCGTCAACACCATTTGTGCATTTCATTTTTCACGCCTGCTCTTTCGCTCCACTCCCTCTGCGTCCATCCCCCCCGTCAACCCCAGCCCGCCTCTCGCTGTTTCCACCCTCCGCCCCCGTCCTCCCCCCTTGTTCTCTATCCCCCTTGTCTTGGACCGGTGCAAATCTAGAGCATTCTGCTGCAAGGGCTGATATTTCTGAAGCCAAGTAACACATACATTCATGTTCCAAGCAGCCATGACTGTGACGGACATGTATATAATGTTATCAGACTCTGTCAGACATGCCAGCTCGCTGCTGTTGTTCATTTGAAAGCTATTTAATGTGTCAGGCCCGTGTGTTGTGGAGACCTACAGTGACTCTTTCCTGTACCATGACGCTCTTTTTGCAGGTGTCGACACACTACTGCACATGAATATGAAGCACATTTTACATTTAAATTCAAGTATTTAGCTGACTTGCTCATCCAGAGTGACTTACAGAGAGCGTGCAGCATGGGGGGTTGTCAGTGTCTTGCAGTACTGAACTTCAGTCTATCATAGCTGTTGGAGGGATGGATCCTGTGACACTCTGGATGTTGAATTGCATACAGTACGCTCTGAGAAAAACAGTGCAGCAGCAGTGAGAGGCTCTATTAAGTATGTATATATACATTATGTGTAGTGAGATGCTACTGATGAAACAGTTTTCTTTTCCTTTTTAGTGGGATCCTTGAAGTTCAATTTTCTAAACCCATTGGGGGTAGAAGTCTGTCTTTATCTGATAATGAGCCCCATAAGACATGTCCTCACTCTGCGCTCTGCGCTCTAGTTGAAGAAATCAGAGGCCAGTATACAACCAATGATGGGCTCCCGAGCCCTGTGTTAACATCATACCGTCTTCCTTCCATCCTCAGAGACGATGTCTCACTTTGAAATGGCTAACATTTCATCCACACAATGTAAATGTCTCAGTATCTCACGGTGATTCCGCAGATTTAAATGGCAATCAGATGTGACACTCAATGGAAATGGTACAATGTGGCACCAGTAGACCCCGCAAAGCATGATTTACTTTATTTGCTTTGCTGTAATGTTTTTAATATGACAAGATAAAGACACACGTCAACCATGATTACAGAAGTACATCAAGATTCCAAGTCTTTTCAACATGTTGAATGTTTGAAATGTTCAGTTTATTTATTCAGTTAACTGCTCAATCACATTTTCTGCTTTTTCTTTTTACAGGAAGGTCCAAATATTAAAGGGGCTGTATGTACAATTTGTAGCAATTCACATTTACTAATCACTTTTTTATTGGCCATATGAGAAGACTGTTGTACAATGTGAAAAATGTGACTTTCCCCTACTCTTGCTGATCCCTATACAAGCCTGTGGACGATTTGTTCAAGTTGTTTTACGCTGCTGAGGATTTCTTTGATAAGGGCTCAGGTTGCATTTTCTTCAACAGTCCAATGGGTGTGACATTACGTACGTTTTCTCCGCTCTGCTAATAGAGTGCAACGGTAGCTAATGTTAGTTTAGAAATCCAGCCTCCAGCACAACACAGAAATTCCAAAGAGCCCCTTTAATAATTTCAGAAAATACACCCGTCGGGCAATCCTCACTAGAGGAAGAGTCGTAGTCCGTCCAAAGAGCTTACTCAGGGTGATGAGCCAGTAAGTCCATAACTCATAATTTACCTGTTCTGCAGCATCGGATTATTCTCAAAGTCTATTCTCAAAGTCTAACAGCTCCCAGGATGAACCAACAACAGCTCACTGGCTGGACTACAGGAGGTAACTTGAGAGTTATCAGACAAACTCTAAGCTTCTCTATTCAACACAAGAGCAGTCAGCTGATTGATTTTTTTTGGCCTATTGTTGGAGTACGTCTTAAACTAGTATTTCTGTTTGCCTCGGTGTATTGTGACGAAGACAGTTCATTCAGTGATAATTAAACTGTGGGTTTTGTGTGACTACTGACTGCATCCTAGGCGGACGACTGAGGGCATTTTCCTGTTAAGTAAGATACATAGTTATCATTATGGAGTCTGTTCTGACACAGTCTAATAAATGTTACATTTATTTTGCGAGAAAGTAGAAATAATAGGGCCATAATGCCATAATAGTTCAATATTTCAGTCTAGCTCCCACAGTGTCGGCTTGTAAAGATTCTGTTAGTTGATGACCCATCGTCTAAGAGCTGTTTTTGACCACTCACGCTTCAGTTTATATCTCTGGTGGAGAAATACCAAATCATGTATTCATTTATTCCTAGGTCAGACTTGTCAACCTATTAAAAAAACAACCATTTTAATAATTATTACTACAATGTGATCCACCCCTGTGTTGCTAAAACCCAGATTCCCAAACATGCCCTTGGTGCCCTCGATAGTAACTACAGAATAAGAAATAAGAAATGACTTTGGTCAAACACTAACTCCACTGTAGAGGAATGAAGACTACTGTGCTGATAAGGCTAGTGTCATGGTGGAAAACCCAACTTCAGTATAAACCAACATTTCAAAAATTTCATTGGTCCCCACTCAGACCTCATAATTATACTGTAGATGTGATCATCATCAACCAAGTGACTACATCACAAAAGTGGCTGAAATTAAACACTTTAAAGTTGTAGATGCTCAGAGAACACTACCTAACCCACCTCTGACACTGTTACAGCGTGCCCACTCCAGGTTGGAGGGGCGACGTGGTGTGTTTTGCTGTGTTGGTGGCGGTCCAAAGCGGCTCTTCAAAATTAAACTGTGGAAAAGCCCCACAGTCAACATTGGCTTAGCCAGTGCCCACTGGCAAATCGGGTCGGATGTGCAAAAGTCACCTTGACAGTTTCCACAGCAGTGCTGTCATTGGTGAACAGCGATGTCATCCAAATAGATGGTGGGTGTTAAGCGCGTTAAAGGACATTACATGCAGTCCAGAGGAGACACTGCAAATGTTGAAACAGAACAGGCAACATTGTGTTTTAGCTTTTATTGCAACAGCCACAGGAAACATCCTCACGTTTATGCACTGTGTGATTGAGTATGTGCATGTATGTGAGGATGTTTGCTTTCCTATTTCATTTCTGCTCTGATGATCAAGGCCGTCACGCATTATAATAAACTGAACAATATTGGGTTTCGCCCAAACCTCTTAAGCCACCTCCCCGCCATCCGACTCGATATGCACCATTTCCCCTCACAATAGGGGATTAGTGATTTACCTACATTACTACAATGCAATGCACATGTCGAGCTGACAGATTTAGTGACTCTCGCCGACAGGATTTTTCATCATAATATGCACTTTATTCTTCCTTGTAAAAGTTCCCTGTCATGTTAAGTAGGATTGAACAGACATAACAAACTGTGACAGTGTCTGTGATGAATGATCCTCCAGTCGCAATCTGAAATTTCACTGCTTACAATTCCTCAGAAGCAATTTTGTTACATAAATCATAATCTGTGTATATGAGCTGTCAAAATCAAACATTGTAGGAGCGGGAGACTGCTTGGCTCCATCATGCCAACATGGCTGGATATGCTTACAGCATATCTGGATTAGGAAAGCTGTACACTTTTTTGCAGGATTCATATTTTTCCTCGCAACAATTCCAGTCTGACCAGCGTCTGCAATAGCAGCTCAACCACAATCACCAAACCATTCGACAGATAGTACAAAAACAATTTACCCGACACGTGTACAGCTGAATTCTTCAGTGTAGGTTGTGAGCAGCAGTGGTTACATTTTGTGATATGTGCAGAACATGCTCACTGTACATACAGCTTTTGTTGATCTTAAATATAGTGACCTGCATCTTGAGGTGTGGGTCATTATGAGCCAAGCCACTGAAAATCCCAACCTTAACCTACAAAATGCTCCCCATACTCACTCTGTAATAGCACTGAGTTCCCAGAGAGTCCTATTGGACTTCTGTTTGGCAGGGGGGCTATTGATTTCATTAAGAAGACGTGTGGAGCACATTACAGAATGATGACTGCTTCATGGGAGGTCAACAAGAAATCAATATGAAATTATATTACAGCTTCGACTGGCTGGGGTAAGGCCAGCTTCCACGCACCACTGCCAACGCCCGGCTGGAAAACGATGGAAGGATTGCTACGGCAGGAATTTCATGTGGGAGTGAAACACGGTGAAGGTAATAAAAAACTGAGGATTAACCGTGGCTTTGTCTGTCAGTGCGAGGCTGACTACGTTGAACTGACCATGATCCCATTGAGAGTTTCCACATGTGAAAGGTGAAAACAGGAAGAGTGGAAGATGTAAACACGTTTCAAGTGATCCCTGAACAGCATCCTCAGATAAACATGGCAATCAAAGGGGGCAACTCTTGTGGATTTAATAGCCTACTCATTAATGTCAGGGTCAAGACTGTACTTTTAAAGTCTTAAACACAAAACACCAACCATTTATCGGAAAAATTGCTTACTACTATTTTGCCACAGCAATATGTTTTGAGAGTGCTGTGTTCCAGCTGAGCGAAGCCATGCCTGGGATTGGACCCTCTGTGGAGTAGCTCCAAAGTACACCAGCCTGACTACCAACCGGTGACCAGACCCTCCTCTTCCTCAAACGAGCCTGTGTTGCAAGACTGCACCTATGTCCTGAGGGGAAAGACATTTTTAGTTTAGTTTCTCCAGTCTTCCTGTTCGTACATTCAGATATCTGCTGTATTTCACTATTTCATCGTGTTTGTTTTCAGTGGATTTCAGGAGTCGCATTATGTCTCTGCTGGTGAAAACCCTGTTTTTCCGGATTGTGCAGCTTTATTATATATAATAACAGAGGAGTTTTATTGTGAAGAATTAATGGGAAATGGAACATGTCTGCTTCAGTATTAATGGAGCAATTGTACTGCAGGGTGGAAGAGTGTTTACAGCCGCTTTTCTGACCACTACACAAGCCAAGCATGTCATCAGTGAAAGGCACACCTCCAAGCAGGTAGCCTTACTGTAATGGAAATTAATATTCCTGCCACGCTGTGTTGATGTGCCGAGTCAATCCCAGTATGGAACCAGGTCGGCGGATGTAATAAATAAATGCCAAACTCAACAGTTGCACAGTCTTGCCCCGTTCCATTTGTTTTGTATTCTATCTGCAAGAATACAATGAAAATATACCACTAGATAGAAAAAGAGTGCAGGTATATATTGCACTTCGGGCATACAGTGGGGCAAATAAGTATTTAGTCAACCACTAATTGTGCAATTTCTCCCACTTGAAAAGATTAGAGAGGCCTGTAATTGTCAACATGGGTAAACCTCAACCATGAGAGACAGAATGTGGAAAAAAAACCCAGAAAATCATATTGTTTGATTTTTAAAGAATTTATTCGCAAATCATAGTGGAAAATAAGTATTTGGTCAATACCAAAAGTTCATCTCAATACTTTGTTATGTACCCTTTGTTGGCAATAACGGAGGCCAAACGTTTTCTGTAACTCTTCACAAGCTTTTCACACACACTGTTGCTGGTATTTTGGCCCATTCCTCCATGCAGATCTCCTCTAGAGCAGTGATGTTTTGGGGCTGTCATTGGTCATTTGGGGCTGTCACTTTCAACTCCCTCCACAGATTTTCTATGGGGTTGAGATCTGGAGACTGGCTAGGCCACTCCAGGACCTTGAAATGCTTCTTACGAAGCCACTCCTTTGTTGCCCTGGCTGTGTGTTTGGGATCATTGTCATGCTGAAAGACCCAGCCACGTCTCATCTTCAATGCCCTTGCTGATGGAAGGAGATTTTCACTCAAAATCTCTCGATACATGGCCCCATTCATTCTTTCCTTTACACAGATCAGTCGTCCTGGTCCCTTTGCAGAAAAACAGCCCCAAAGCATGATGTTTCCACCCCCATGCTTCACAGTGGGTATGGTGTTCTTCGGATGCAATTCAGTATTCTTTCTCCTCCAAACACGAGAAACTGTGTTTCTACCAAAAAGTTCTATTTTGGTTTCATCTGACCATAACACATTCTCCCAGTCCTCTTCTGGATCATCCAAATGCTCTCTAGCGAACCGCAGACGGGCCTGGACGTGTACTGGCTTCAGCAGGGGGACACGTCTGGCAGTGCAGGATTTGAGTCCCTGGCGGCGCATTGTGTTACTGATAGTAGCCTTTGTTACTGTGGTCCCAGCTCTCTGTAGGTCATTCTCTAGGTCCCCCCGTGTGGTTCTGGGATTTTTGCTCACCGTTCTTGTTATCATTTTGACGCCACGGGGTGAGATCTTGCATGGAGCCCCAGATCGAGGGAGATTATCAGTGGTCTTGTATGTCTTCCATTTTCTAATAATTGCTCCCACAGTTGATTTCTTTACACCAAGCGTTTTACCTATTGCAGATTCAGTCTTCCCAGCCTGGTGCAGGTCTACAATTTTGTCTCTGGTGTCCTTCGACAGCTCTTTGGTCTTGGCCATAGTGGAGTTTGGAGTGTGACTGACTGAGGTTGTGGACAGGTGTCTTTTATACCGATAATGAGTTAAAACAGGTGCCATTAATACAGGTAACGAGTTAGACCTCATTAGAAGAAGTTAGACCTCTTTGACATTCAGAAATCTTGCTTCTTTGTAGCTGACCAAATACTTATTTTCCACTCTAATTTGGAAATAAATTCTTTAAAAATCAAACAATGTGATTTTCTGTTTTTTTTTTCTCCACATTCTGTCTCTCATGGTTGAGGTTTACCCATGTTGACAATTACAGGCCTCTCTAATCTTTTCAAGTAGGAGAACTTGCACAATTGGTGGTTGACTAAATACTTATTTGCCCCACTGTATACATATAATTAAAGCTACAACGCAGGATTGGGGAAAGCGACACCTTTTCATGTTTTTCAGGTTTGCTTGGAATTTAAAGAAAATGATATGTCCGGGTTTTCATTCATGTGCTGGAATGTAGCTGACAAGCTGAAAGATGGCTCCTGATGTTTTCAAAGTATGTCAAATGTCAAGCGGGAATATAAGTGGAGTAACCGAACAGCAACATAACGTACATTTACAGTCTCTCGTCGAATAGAGCAGAATGTCGGAGACAAAGACAGACAGAAAATATATTCAAATCCAGCCCCCCTCCCCCAGGCCAGACAGCGGCGTACCCTCGCGTGGAGCAAAGGGAACACCCTGATCATTAATGTAATCATCACCCCCACACAGGCGTTAATACTCATATTACTGATAAAAATGACATTTGAAATAGGATGTCTGACCTCTTTAAAAATGTCTCGCTCCAGGTCTTTCTATTCTGTAAAACATGTTCTCAAACTAATGGAGTTCATATTCACAGTTCTCAGTAGCAGAGTTTCATCTACTACCGCTCCTGCACTGTATCATTAAACACTACTGTATAATTTATTGATGCCCTACATTCTATACACTACATTCCAATGCACCGAGTTGTGTTGCACTGCACTTTGCTATACTATTGAACCGAATGAATAATAGAAGAGTGTTTGGCTTGATCAGAGAATGGTGGAGAAACAACAACACAATAAGAAAGAGCTGATTATTGTGGAGAGAGCTCATGCAGGGTAGAGCACAACTGTATTCCAGAGGGACACAGAGCAGCCTCCTGCTTTTGTATGAGGTATGTTGTGTTTTTTTTTTGTTTGTTTGTTTGTTTGTTTGTTTTTTTGGTTTTGGTTTTTGTCTTTTTCTAAAATGTTGGTAATGTTTGAGAATGTTAAAACAATAACTCTGGGATGGATTCTGAACATAATGTTTTATTCTCTTCAGTATTGTAAGAGTATCTTTTCTTTCTTTTTTTTTTTTTTTTTAAACTGAACACTGACATAAACAGCCTTATGTGGGCAAGCTGAGATACAAGAAAGTTACTCATCATGTCGCCACCACACAAATGCATCTATGGCGGATCTGCAACCCCGGGCTGGTGAACACGAAACAAGTTTATGCAAATGAGCACGCCGAGTGAGGGCTAATGAGATTTATCAAAGCTGATGCTGTAACCGTGGGAGGCATGGTTTGGTTGGCTTGTGAGGAACCAAAATAAGTGTCAGGAAAAGCATGCCCCCTGGCTGGTGATTTATACCTGCTTATCAAAAATATGATATCTACTAACATGAGCTGCCGTGGAAGACCTTGATGGTAGATGATTAATTACTGTGTGAATTAGTTCTGAATTAATTACATTCTCTGCTAGACATTATTAAGACTCTAGACGCACTGAAAAGTTCTCAATTGAGAGACATTTGTCAAGGTCTGTCCAAGTTGTAGTCCCTTCATGCTAAACAAATGTACAGATAGTTGAATTAAGAGGAGGATGAAATATACAATTTAAAAAAATAACATTATGGACAGTAATTTATACACACATGCGCACACATGAACCTAAAACCCAGGAAATAATTCTGTGTTGCGTTTTTCTTGATTTGTGTAGGCTGAAAACAGCCGTAACAAGATGATGATGACAACATGGTTTAGATCTTTACATTAGTTCCCATTTGAACACTGTCCATTAATTTCAACTGCGTTTGAGCACCAAACATATTTAATATTTAAAACACAGAGTTTGCTTCCACTAGTCAAGCACTCATTTGGTTCAGAATACGGGAAACTCCTGAAGTTCAGTGGCGCTGGGATTGTCTCATTGTCTGTAATGGCGTGAAAAAGACAGCTTCGGTTTTCCTGACGCTTGGCCAGCGGTAAGGCCCATTCAGACAGAACCAGCCATCACACTGAAAACGCCCATCCTCTCGTTCATTTGAATGAGTTGAATAATGTGTTTCGCCAAAGTTCACTTCATTAAGTCACACAAATGGGTTATCGAAAGTCACTCTCACACAGTATTGAGGATTGACACTGATTCTGTCAGTCTGTCCTGGGAACAGACATCAGCCAGGAGTAGCCTTAAGTCAAAGTGGGGTTAGCATGCCTATTAGCTCTTATCTTGTCAACTCTCTTCTTGGGGTGGTCAGTCGCATCGCTGTTTGCAGTGTTTGGTGTGGCTGGAAGATACTGTTGGGTGAAATCAGTGATCGTGATCAGTGATCGTCTCAAGGTCTGTTGCTCTTAATCCAAAAATGCATCCTTCTCTGATTCTGTCATTGGTAATACAAGATTAGCAACAGGTCAAAACAAAATCGTAGCCTTTGAAGGAGCTACTGGCTTTGGCATCTACATGTGCTGCTATTGCTAAAATGAAAAGGCTTATTGGGAATTAATTGATTGAGCCAAGCAGCCCTTTTCACAAAGTCACTCCTGATGGGAATTGTGGGTATAGGTAATGACATACTACTAGAGCACTTGGGATGTGGTGGAGGGGCTGTGGGGGCTTAAGCCATTTCAGTAAGGAAGCCATGAAGTCTCAGTGAAGAGAAAAACGAGCAGAGTGAATGACAAGTTAATTGGCGAGATCTGTGGACCTCAGGGTCTGGTCCTGACGTGGAGGCCAGACGGGGTGGGATGGTATGCCAGCTAATCCGCCTTTGTCCTCTCACCGGTGTGGGACCAGCTCCTGAGAGAGGAAGGACCTGTTCAAGTGAGTACCTCAACAATCTGATTGTTCCAGCTCCAGTCCCAGTCTCACAAAGGCTTGGTTTATTTGTACTTTGACTGAAATGGCCTTTGGCGTGTAATCTTTGGTTTATTGACATCAAAGAAAAGAATGTCTCACTGTAAGCTTTGGAATAATCAGCTGCTATTTGAAATGGCAAGATAATTTGTGGCTATTAACGGCATTTGATTCTAAATAATCTGTCTTGGGATACTATACAAACAACTCATTAGTCCTTTATTGAATGACTGTGAAAACATGTTTACTGGGTTTCAAATACCAGTGAGTTTCTGCTCTGATGCACCAGAATTGTCAAACCTACTGGTATACACCAAGGGTTGTCAGATAGAGCCAGAGTTCCCCTAACTAACATTTCAAGCCCAGATGCCAGAATAAAAAGGTGTCAGTTAACGTTTTTCTAAATCACTGATACGTTTATATTTGCACATGTCATAGGCCCATGTGCCAAATTGACTTTTCAGTATAAAAATTGGAAACTATACCTGAACATACCTATGGTTTATGTGTAGAATGTCGACATTTATCCTGCTGGTTTGACTGAACATTGCGCACCAGTTTCACAGCTCCAGAATGGGTGACCTGAAACTTCTGACTGTGGAGTGATGCTGTATTAATGGCACAAATGAGTCTTTTGTTGTGTACCCAGCACAGAGAGAAATATCGATAGTGAGTTTTCTTTGTATTCATAACTGAACATGTTGATAATTTTTACCGTCTCTTGTCATGCTATTGCTTTGAAAATGTAATCATGATAATATTCTGTTGTATACTTTGTTTTGTGCCTTGGACTAACCCATATTTCACAACCCAAACATTTTTAAATAATGTCACATGTCTTTCCTTTCTTTATTGGCAGGCAAGTTTAGGTGATAGCAATGCATCACTCAAACAAAACTGCACCCAAATGTAATTTACTGGATTAAAATGGAAAATGTTTGATGTCAGATATTTCAGCGCTTTAAGTCTATAATTTATACAGCAATTACTGGATCATTAGTTTGTTGCCAACGCCAATATAGGCATGTTATAATTATAGGCATCTTTGAACATCAGCGGCAACAGCTGGAAGCAAGATGTAACATTTTAGATAGTATCCAGTCCCATTCGAGATGTAAGTCACAATGGATTTTGGCAATTGATTGATTAAGTGCCCTGTGGAAGACTATTTAGTCATTATTCAGAGGTAGAGTCCAGCTTTACATTCAGTGCTAACAGTATTAAACATCATCAGTGATGTCCATTACTGTACCCACTTTGCCTAAACCTGTTTATCAAAGTTGTGATTTCCAACTTCTTGCTATCAGCATTTTAATGGCAGAGTTTTCTTCTGGCTAAGAAAATGAAAAGTTGTGCCCCCCGATTTAAAAGAAACATGTCTTGTGTATCAGTTGCATTGGAGAAATTAATATCACCTTTACATCTTTTATTGAGAAATGTCATTTCAGGATCCTTGAACTTTCACAACGTCCCAGAATTAAAAGAAAAGCTGTATTCATGTATAATCTGTTCAAAACACTTAATTGAGTTACTTGACAATGAGGTCTGTAAAGTATTTCATATCTGTAAGAAATAGGGGGAATATCATTCTCCATGAAGTAGAGCTGAAAGCTCTACACGGCAAAGAAAACCTTTGAGTCATTCATCACAATTTAGTTACTTAGTCCCATATTCCACACCTGGGTGACCAGCTTGCCATTAATGTCAGCTGCTCACCAATACAAGTCAGTGAGACACTCCAGAATATCCAGGCTGACACATTGGCTCCTCGCTTTGAAATTTAGAGATTCATATTTCAGTCAGAGGCATTTTATTTTCAGTCTGAATTCTCTGTCCAAAAACATGTCTCCTCAGAGCTGGAGACTGTTATGAGTTTAAAAAACAATGCACAATAAAATTATCATTTTTGGAGAGCGCATTCGAGGGATAATGCCAAAACAATGACATTATGGAAATCTGCCATGTACTATAACTTGTTTAAACGTCCCATCATAGAAGGAAACACCTGTAGCGAGTGTTTTTAATGAGTCTTAAAAAAAATAATTATGCTAAAGTGTTGAATCTAAGTCTAATTCAGTCAACTCTAATAACCAGATATAGCAGTTACTGAGGCTTTAAAATGCAAATGTGCTGGCAGCTGAAGTCCTCTCTGTGCTTACACACTGGCCAACATATACCTTCTGTGAAAGATTTAGTCACATACTTCCAATAAATGATGTTATATCTTCTTAACCATTTAATTTAAACTGTATTGCAAAGAGCACATATCATTACACAATGTGATATATTATAAGATTAGATCCAAAGGGGGGCATTATAATCTGTATATAAATTATTTCAGTCCACATTACATTGTCCAGCAATGCCTTGTTCTGTTTAAATTACTTACTGACCCTTTTTTTCATCTAAAACAATATGGCATGTTAATTGAGATTTACACATTAAAGCTGCAGTCTGGAGTTTTGAGAAAAAAGTGGACTTTGTACTCTTTCTGAACACTACAACTAAATTACAATGATGAGTGCCTCATGTAGATCACTGTACATATCCCGAGTAACAAACAATATTACTCACATCGCGTTAGACAGAGTTACCACATGATAATTAGCTGGTGCAACACCATGCTGCCTCTCTGAAGCATGAGTAACGTTATTTCTCTAAACCAATTCAACCACTTCAGAGTGTACTGAACACAAAGAAACATGATTATAACTGCCTGGTCACTTGAAAGACACTTTTGCTAACCAGTAGCCATAAAGACAGAGCTAAACACCTCAGTTAGCACACAAGCTAGATTTAGCAACAAGCTACGCAGCTCGACTGCAACATCGTACGGCCATATTGCGCTCATATGCGGAAGTATTACTGTAACTGCCGCCACCATAGCTTTGTGGTTAAAACATAGAATAAAACATATATCAAGCAGGGGTCCTTACTTGTCCAGCAGAAAAGCAGCTAACTCTGTGTCGCTCTTGAGTCCTTACAAATCCCGCAGCTCCCTCCACCTCTGAAATGGCGCTTCGATATTTATCCTTGTTTTCTCTCTGGCTCAGTCCAATTGTTTCTTTTTACACACTGCTTTTCTTGGTCAGTCTTCTTATTTTTCCTCTTTGACGTGGGCAATGGTGGGGCATTTTTTGGCTCTGTTGTCAGTGTCTGTTCTCTGCCATTGTTTACAGTTTAGGCATGAATGTATCTGATCAGGTAAGAGCAGGCACTGTGCCTGTGCGGGGGAGGGGCACTGCCCAGTACGCACTGAGCGATGCAGGGGGGCTGCAGCTGCATATACACAAGAGTGACGGACACTTCTCAGACACTCCCCTTGGCTCTGATTGGTTGTATTGAGCCGGGAGTGGTGGATTCTTGCAAATCAAATTACAGCCACTGGGTGGAGCCATAGACAGCTACGTGTACATTATTTTCCTGGGCAGCAGTAGTTCAGTCGGTAGCGACTTGGCTCGGGGACAGGAGGTGGCTGGTTCAAGTCCAGCTACAGACCAGAATATGGCAGTGGACTGCTAGCTGAAGAGGTGTCAGTGGTGCAGCTAGTGATGGGTTAAATGCAGAGGACAAATTTCAGCTGTGTTTGCATGTAAAAATAACTGACAAAATTCTTCTTTATGACAATTTTAGCAAATGTAACAAAAACACAGTTACAAACTACAGTTTTAACTGGTATGTATGATAAAGTGTACATATTTGTTGCCTTTTTGTGGCCTTTAACATACAAAAATGCATGCACTTTTTTCATTAAACTACCAAACAATCGAGGAGAACTGAGTGTGTGAGACAGTCAGAATGAAGTGGGAAAGGGTGTACTTGATTTATTACTGTCGAGTGAGTTACAGTTTGGGCGCACAGTAGCTAAAGTTGAAGTTCAGTGCTGTTAGTGAACATGTTCTCACAAATACAGCAGTATAGCCAATGTCTACCTACCCTACTACTATCAGTTATGCACTGCATGATGGGCTCGAGTTAGCAAAATTGGGATAGATAATATGAAACATACAGAGGACTTTAAAAATAAAGGCTTTGTGGTCAAGATAGCAGTTACAGCTAATGTCAAATTTCCAGTTAGACATTCAGAGTAACATCACACACAATAGACACTACACTGATATTCAATCTAAGGCTTTAAGCACATTCAGACATATTTACCATCTATATATTTATTTCCAACAGTCACTCCTTCTGCACTGAGCCTGAGGAGAGTTGCATTGAGCAAACAAACAGCTTCAGGTCTACCTGCGACTCTACATACCGAATGAGCAACGTTGAGTGAATCTGCATACATCTTAAGGACGCCACTGCGCCAGCCTTATATTAATTTCACATTTATATTCATATCATGGCCCTGAGGGCATGTCTTAGCAGGATACCACTGTAGGGGGTACGGAGGGGTGGAGTACATACCTCCAAATCAACATCTCAAAGTAAAAGTGTTAAAGCATCTTAAAGAGCAAGCGTTAAAAGATGCAAACACGCATACCCACCAGTGGGAGTTATGGTTGTTCATACTAATGGAGTTCAATAAGCAAGCTGAGGGGTGTTGACTGTTCTGTGGATACATGCTCTCCTATGTAATGATTTCAGTTATCTCACTAAACTGACATCTGACACCATGCAGTTGTTTCTTGACCTCACCACATTTATATAGGGAGGGCTAGACACCACGGACTGGTTTCAAGACGGACCGGGGATTCCTTATGTCCAGCCTACTGCGTAACTTACTAAGTTGTCCACTCGCTATCCCCACAGCTCCAGTTCAGCCACTTTATCAGCCAACTTGATGACAGTTGTCCATCTCCCTACATGTAGCTTCCCTTTTCTCTGCAATCATAGGCTCTTCTTCTGTCTCATCATTGGGCCTGTTCCTTTGCAAAGTAGCTCTCCAAAGATGAATGTTTTCCACTAATTTCAGCTAGTTTGAGGGATTTTTTGGGGGTATACCGTGACTGAAACAGGTATGTGCCAAGCGCGTCAAGCGGAACAGTCGGATGTAATTAAAAGAGGATCCGTTTTATCAAAATAAAACAACTTCCAGGGTACAATTGTCAATATAACGGAAATAAAATGACGTATTTATTCTTTCTCTGCGGCCAGGTACCAAACGACCCATGGACTGGTACCGGTCCGCAGCCCGGTGGTTGGGGACCACTATGGTTAGCAACTTTACTGTAGATTTACTGGTGCCATTTTTATCAGCTTTCATGTCTCTGTTATAAACTAAATGAATGGATAAACTTGAGTTTTGTACTGACCTAATAATGACCAGTTCATGGTTGCCATGTTAATATATTGGTAAAACTTTGCTCTCCATAAGTGCATGTTCTTGTGTATGTGTAAGCAGGGGTGGACTCAAGCTGTCTAAAGGGCAGGGGCTAAAATTAGATTCATGCCATCTGCATAGGGTGGTGCTCAAAAATTAATAATGCTTTCATTATGGTTCAGTCTGTGGTTAAGGTTAAGATTAGTTTCATCATGTGACCTGGATTTAAATGTGTTGATAATACCCATTTTTGTTGCATGTGGGGCTGTGGCACTGCATTGTGTTTTATCCACATTCAAGAGAGCGTCTTTATTCTCAAGGTGGGCACCAAGGAGCCGAATTTAACAAATCATGTTTCACTGCCTTCAAGTTTATCAATCATGAGCCCCCTGAGACCCAGAGACACACATGATGGGTGTTGAATTACTAACATATGCTGTATTGTTTAAGTGTCTGTGCCATTCATATAAAAGTTTCTGTTAATGCCTGAAAAGGGATACATTTTATGTTATAGGGTTTCTGATTCATAATCATATCGGCAGAATCATGAACTTCGATAAAATAAAAAAAAGGACCAGGACTCTCAAAGCAAGTTACGAGCAATTAAAAGGATATTACAATTCTAAATTTCTATGTAAATCCAAGCAGATATGGGACGCCATGACTCATCCCATCAGTTCTTTCTGCCAAAGTAAAACGAAAATGTGGAGTACAATCTTCAAGGTTTAGTGCTTTAATAACTCTTATTAGAGGCTTTTATTAATGCTGTGCTGATATACAGGGTTAAGATGCTTCAGTCTACAAATTTTAAAGGCCCCGCACTCTAATGTTGAACCCACTCACGCTCATTTGATTATTTTTGGCCGACCTTCTCTTAGGACCACACGGGGCTTTAGACTGCGCTTGGTTTCATCTCCTCCACTGTTCCAACTGGATAAAAATTGAAAACCCTCCCTTCTTTTCACCCGCACTAATATAGAAATAAACAAGTCTCACAATGCCTCCCCACACAGTGAATTTCGAGGCCACGTCTTAATTGAAAAGCTCGAGTGGGGCCATTACATTTTGTGTAGGAGGCAGGAAAGAATAATTTGAATTCACATGCTCCGTTCAAAGTGATGACTCAGACGTCTTGACTAATGGCATTTGTTTGGCAGTCAAGTGAGACACAGCATTATTAGTAAATCACACTGACTCCTTTATGTTTGTAATGATTTGTCCATTAACTCCTAAACATTGGTGTATTTGAATTAGCCCTTGACGCTGGTACAACTGGACTTTATTGCTTCTAATCCGTTGAGTACATTCTTGGACCAGGTTTTTCGGTGATAATTTGTTGGTCAAACGTCAAGGAAAGAGTAGGCCCAGAGACGTAAACAAGAGGGCAAAACAGTGTTTTAATAGCTATTTTTTAGAGTGCATGAATAAGCCACTACTCATTTCTCCCCTGCCACCCTCGCAGTTTTCAGCTTATACAGATATCCTAATAAACTGTTCATTCTGAGAGAGCGAACTGTGGTAATGGGAGAACAGCTCGAAGGTGAAGCAGCGGAAGAAAGGGAAAGCTGTCTAAGGAGACAGAGAGAAAAGAATAAGTGGTGGCGGGGCGTTTCATGTGTGTTGAACGAGTGTTGACACGTCGCGCAGTCGAGAGGACTCGCAGCGAAAGGCAGCGCTTTGCTATTTCCAGCCTCTCATTGAGATAAGATGAACAGGGGAGCCTCTTCAGCGTATCTCCAGGATAGACCATCTGGAGTCTTCCCACACTGGGTTGTACATTCTCACATGATAATAAGTTGCTTGATTTATGTGAATGGTTAACAGAGAAACTCATAAAGTAGATGACTGCACTGAAACTAGTCACTTAATCAAATGTTAGTTCACTCCTAAATTGTAAATTTCGTCTGAGTGCAAATCAAACCAGTGACAAATGAATCGGCGAGTTATTCTAATATCCCGGAGACGGCTATTCATAGTCATTTCTTGGAGCGATTACTTTGCCATTTGACCACAAAACACTCACTGACTATGATTACACTTTTCCTCGGCCCAAAAACTTTAAACACAATCTTCTTATATTGAGCCATAAAAGCTTTCGTGTGCACAGCGCAGCCTCTGCATAACGTTGCCTGTTAACCCTGGAGGCTAACGGTGCCTCAGGTCCGGCTCCTAAGATGGATTAAACAGCAATCGTTGAGGCAGAGGGATCCGGAGCCCGGGGTTATGTATTCACAAGCCACCCACCTCCCGGCGGCTGAGGGCAGCCAGAATAGCAGGTCTTATCCAGGGCTTTTTTTCTCTGCAAGCCCTGACGGCACTATGTCATCAGCCTCTCAGAAAGCCTGGCAAAGGTTGCAGTTTCATTTAACTGAAATTGACTTCTGCTTTTCTTGTGTGCAAGCGAGATATGTGATTAAGACCGACAGTGTATTCCACATGAAATCTAATTTAGTGCTTCCTTATAGACGGATCAAGTGACCGATTTGTGTTTTCTGCAATGTAGTGTCACCGCCATTAATGGGGGGGGTTTCTACTGTCTGCTGCTGCCTGCTGACAGTGATAGCAGCATGGGCAGAAGGATTAATTGTTTTAGTCAGTGGCCCTCAGTTATTGATTAGCGTACCTGTTATGAATGCTGATCTTAACACAATTCTGATTTTACATAATAGACATTGGTTATGACAATAGCCAGGTCCAAGTGCTGTGTAATATGCTAATGTTACTGTTGCTTTCAATCATTGCAGGCAATCACCATTTTCATATTGGTAAAAAAAAAAAAACATAGAGAAGAAGAATTAATTCTAAATTAATTAAGAATCTGTGTTTTTTTCTGGGTCTACAAGAGTTTCATTAAACACTCCGCAACAAAACAGAGGGTCAAAATTGCAACGATATCCATATTAATTAATCAATGATAATTATCAAAGTAATCATAATATTTTGATTCACTTCTGGTGAACATATTGGTCCTCCTTACACCTAAGCAATCCATGTGAAGCGTAATCTACAGGGTCATGAAATAAAGGCTTGTGTATCCCATTAGTTTTGTCAGAAAGATGAAGTTTTCCACTACTCTCGGAGCAGCTGAGAACTTCCTAAACACTGGCGTCAAAGGAAACACAATGTATGAAGTGAAGGTATAGAGAATTTTTCATTCCGGACGATTGCTTGCATTCAAACGCCCACCGCCACCACAGCAATGCCGGATTTTTTCAAACCAAAAATATGGCCGTGCAGTTATCATGGAGTGCTACAATGTGCGTAGTCTGCTAAATGCTCTGCACGGACAAACAATGTTCCATCCACATTCAACAGCTTACATAGAACAAATTGTTTGTGCTAAGACAATGGTTCGCAAGCACTTTCATGCATTTCAACAGTAGTGAAACACTCCACTCCTCTCAGAATAACATCTGTTTTCTCTATGCAAGATTTCATTTCTTGTGTTTGAAAATGTGTGTTTTTTGTTTCCAACATCGGCTGCCCTTGATGCAGACGTGACTTTATTGCTGGTAGATTCAATGCAATTCAATTTTACTGTATATATATTATTTACGTATAGTGTATATAATCATAAGAGTTATCTCAGAGCACCTCTCATATAGAGCTTACCCTTTTCTCGAGATAAAGTCATTTCTCAGGTAAAAACATGCTCTGTCTTTTGCCAATCAAATCTGTTGTGTTGCAGATTTTTTTTGTGCAGATACACCGACACACTACACATGTGAGTTCAACCCCATTCATTTCTTGTGAAGACCCCTGTGGTTGCTCAGTGGTAGCTTGTCACTGTTCATGCTTGGTATGTGAGCTAACAGCTCCGTCTGTGGGGTTTTTGGAAGATAAAACCAGCTTTTGCACTCTATGTCACAAAAAATTACATAATTCATCTGTCTGAATATTATCGTTCTTTTCCTCTAAACAAACCACATCTTTTGAGGAATTAATTCCCCGTCAGCTAGCAACGCCGCAGATGGTGTGGACTGACGCGGGGATCTCACACTGACGTGACGAATAAATGCATGTGCGACAGACCGCATGAATCTCTGCCCATGTTTGCCTCTGTGTGTTTGCATATGGGTCACTGCATGAATGTAGTATGGATGTACTACGGGAGCTGGGTTCGTGACTCCATGTAAGGAGGTCAGCTGCGGGGCAAGCGTGTGATTTGCTGCAGTTCGGTGCTGTATCTGTGTGTTTACATGTTCATCGCCGGTTCAGCACAAACGCCGCTGTCGCCTCTAATAGTGTAACTCGCACATGGCCTTTCTCTGTCTGCCTGTATGTCATCGCTTTATATGCACTTGTCAAAGAGATTGAAAACAGGCGAGACATTCGCTGTCATACGAGTGTTGTGTTGAATCCTGCTTTGAATAAGTGCACCACAAATATACACAGAGAGAGCTACGCTAAGATTTCAAACAAACCAAACTTATCCCAGAGACGACCCAAACTCAAGACGAACCTGGACAAACTCTGGGTAGCAGTGTAAACCCAGCTATGATTGTTGTAAACAATCTTGATAAGGATAAAGGTGAAAAGAGCTGTGTATGGCAACTGTATGTAATCGTTATTTCTGATATTTTAAAGGAGAAAGCTTTCTAGCATGTTGCTTCATCAGAAGCCTGAATTGTGGTGTTTTTTTTACACAATTCCTCCAATGTAAAGGTTAAAACATGTTTTTTTTGTCCATGCCGTCAATTAAAACATTTAATTTTCTTTCATTTTTTTTTTTCTTAACCTGACTCTCCTCAGCAGGATGACATTAAACCACAGTTGAAATATAAATCTGTTTTATAGTGTGATAAAGTTGGTAAGTCTAGAAGTGAAGACATACTGTGGTTTGAGTTGAAACAAATACTTGGCTGAGGTTATGGCACCTGTGTGGTCACAGTTACAATAAGAGACACTTGGTAAAGGTTTGGCAACAATCATGGTCGTGATTACAATAAACACAAAGTTGTCTGTCTTCACCGATCGCTTCTGTCACAATGAGTACAGCTCCAGCTTTGTTGTTTGAACATTAACATACGTCACGTTGGGGCACTGACACGCTGTTCTACTTTGGAGGACAGTCCCGTCTCTGGCAGGGCTTCAAAAGTCAAAACTTTTCATACTATTTTTTTTCAACTGCTTTTTATTCCATTAATAATACAGCCAGGTATCATGTCAAAGCATGTAACTGACCCGTTGTCTATGGCTTGCTGAGAAATATTACAGCTTTGGCAGTTTGGTTAGGTTATGCATGCAGCGCTACTTTGTTAGTATGTATGTAAGTTAAAATAAGTAAACTCTGACTTTTGGTTACACACAGGACATGGAATCTACTCTGCTGGGTCTATGTCAGACCCAGCCATCCACATGGCAGCTCAGCTCACGGACTTTGTCACTCTTTGTATTACGTTCAATATATGTTCACACATGTTTTTACGTGACATTGACACAGTATCCTCTGGTGGATCGGTGGGTCGAATACACACTTTGGCATGAGACTTGTCCAAATGAAGTGGACCGGATAACAAATACAAGGCAGTCGCTAAATGTGATCTTCTTATTGTCCTGTAAATGAACCTTTCCTTGTTTTTTCTATCTCTGTTTCTAACATTGTTGCATTCATTAGATGTAAATATGCTACTAATAATCTAATATATGTGGTCTGCTTCAACAACATCCAGAATGAAATATAGTATAATTACATATTTGGTTCCCACTGACAGAGAAGAAAATACTGATTTTTGTTTTGTTTTGTTTTGCCATTTCAAAGAAAAAATACATAGGAAGGAGACACTGCACACTGTCCACTTCACTTCCAATTAAGCGTATTATGACAGCAACGTTTTTTTAGACAGTGCGCGGGAATCTTTTTCCTGACTTTGTCGGCCTTCTGTCTTCTCCTACACACCTGTCGATCGTAAGGTGGGCAAAAACTGCACTCGAAGAAAAACACATGAAATCCCTTTCCGTTTTATGGAATTATACACCCATATGTCTGGGAAAACTTTCTCCCCCTGCACCTGTTCTCCATCGATTCACTCAGTTACCTTCAAGACAAGGTCTTTCAAGGTTTCTTTATCCCTGCTACTTTTAGGATAACCAGTAGATTTTCGGATGTTATATATGCCAATCCCAGCTTTCGCTTCTTGCCCCCTCTTTTCTCTCCTTCATAAATCTCACCTCAATATTTTCTCCCAAAGATGGCTGGGAGCTACATCCAGATCTCCGACTAGACTGAAATTTATTATGGCAGTTGCAACGAAGCCAATTGCTTTCCACTGACAACATCCAAGCGCAGATTTTTCCGTGTGCCTTCACGTGGCCACGTCCCTCCAGTGAACATATTTCTCCCAGGCTCACAGAGCGGCCTGCACCTATACCGTCTAAATGCACACGGTAAACCGATTTGAGACATCCCTCACTCTAAATGAAGCACATAATCAATCAAAGGGAGGCAATACTGTCAAGGCCCGCTAACAATGCCTCAATGTGAGTCTGATGCATTCCTGCATATTTGTGTCTGTGAAGCAGTGAGGGTAACACAATCTCCAGGAAAGTGGAGGGAAATCAGGGGTCGAGTAGAGACAACAGGACACAGTGTAGGGTTAAAAAAAAAAAAAAAAAGCTGGGAAAGAGCGTTAAGGAGGAAGACTATCAATGACCCCTATCCCAAGACACTTCCACTGTATCTGTATCTGCCGGTTGTCTCCGGAGCGGCAAGGTGCCTGGACACTGCATTCCGAGGTAAGAGAGATTAACATTCCTCGGATGCTACAGTATGGAGAGTTATGAGAGAGGTAGTCACAGGGGAGTTCATTTACTAACAGGATGTAATGGAGAGGAGGGAAGGAAACCTGATTTACTTACTGTTTAACATATGAAATACAGTATGACACTGATGAAAACACAAGTGAAATCAGCTTTATAAAAAACACATTTAAACAGATGTGTTTAGCCCAAACAAACAAACAAAAAAAAAAAAATAATAATCATCATTTTCTTTTCAGCCATGGCTGCTTAATCACTGAATGGTTACCTTTGTTGTTATTCACAAAATCACCATTTGACAGGACGCACTGAAAACGCGCATGTGGCTCCATTGCTTTCTTGTAAAATGCAGCTGTTTAATTTTTCCCCATCCCTCCTCAGCTGCAGCGCCAAGAAAAAAAAAACAAAAAACAAAAACGGACCACTTGTGAGTGGGTGAACGGTGTTGTGACGGGAGGGGCTGTACTTGGTTAAGGCTGTCACAGAAAGAAATATGGCTGTTTAAAAGGAAAGTGTTGTGACATACAATACCACACTGAGTAAGCCACAATGTGTGTGTGTGTGTCTAATGACATAGGACGGCTACTGTCTGTCTGTTCGCCCTCCCACCATTTCCTATGGACCCGTCTGTGCTCGCAGGACAAAAGGCTCCTTCAGTGGCTCTGTCTGCCGACCAGTGGAGCAGCGGAGGCTTTGTCTCTGAGGGGTTTGTGGGAGACAGAGAGAGACCAAGATCGGTCCACTGACCATATGCACATGTATAAAGACTGTTTATTTCTTCACGTCTGCTAAATGTCGTTTGAGGGTTGAGTCTTTAATTGATGTTAACGTTAATGTTGAAGTTAAACATGAAGTTGTGATAGTTACAGATATAATATGCAACATTTCAGCATTCAAGAAGATTCAAACTTTTATTTTGGGTTACTACCTTTAAATGCTTTGTCTGAAACTCTGTTTCAGCTCCTGTCTCTTTAAGGTTCTCCCTCTTGAATACCTTCTCTGATTGGTTAGCTCACACATGCCTGAGACAGCACAGTTAACAGCAATAAAGCGGCTGTGCTAAATCAATTATTCCGTACCAAACTAGCCACAAAGAGTTAATTATGCCAATGTCTGACTTTGTGACATAGTGTGATTTATATAAGTCACAGAACTAGAAGGCAGGGCTTCTTAGGAGGCGTTTCAGGAGCGATGCTTTCTGTGGGAGAGAAGAACTTCCTCTGGTGTGGACTTTAACCTTTTTAACTTTTTTTTTTACATGCACAAGAACCTAAACACTTAACACTAAAGAAAAGGAAAAATAAAACAAAAAGCGTAATAGGTCACCTTTAAGATATATATATATTTTGTTAAGTTGTGTGGTTACATCATCGCAAATGTTTAAACTGTATTCAAACCCAAAGGAGTCCCTATTTTTATTCAACGCAACTGTGACTTTCATTCGGTCGCCTATAACTTCTGGAGGAAGATGGCAGAAAACTGGTACTGGCAGGAGGCTGGTGATCAACACTAAACTTAAAGTGTGTACAACTTTAAATCGTGGATGCATCTATGAACATTTCAGCTGGAGTCACATCGGATAGATTTTCAAGAAGACAGCAACTTTCATGATCAAGGCCATCAAAATACTTACATTCTGTGCTTTAGCGCTTAGAAATATACAGTATGGTGTGAGTCCCCATAATCATAGAAGAATCCATTTGTTAGCATGCATCTCCATCAAGTCTGCCAGCCTCGATGAGCGTGCATATTTGTCCCATTATTAATATTTTGTCTGTCTCTGTTTATGACTTTATGTCTGCATGACACTGTGCATGTGTCTGTGTGTGTGTGTGTGTGTGTGTGTGTGTGTGTGTGTGTGTGTGTGTGTGTGTCTATCTGTCTGCCTGTCACTGTGAGTGGGTGTGGAGATGACACAGGCTGTCAGACTGTAAAGCACTGTGAGGAGTCAGGGGAGGCGTGGGCCTGCGCTCAGATGCTTCCCTCTGTGACCTCGGACCATCATAAATCTCCTAATTCCCTCATTCCAGTGTCAAACGGAACGGCGCTCTCATGTGCTGGAAATTCCCCCATTCCCAACTGCCGGAGAACAAATTCTACAGTAGCTCCGCGAGCAAAGCTTTTCCCCTGTAGTGCAGTTACAGTTTGACAGTGGCTGACAGTCATTGGTTACCTTCGCTGGCCACTAACGGAGACAGTGGCTCTAACAGCAGCATTAATAGTATATCATCTTTTTGTCTTCTTTCATCCTTTAGGATGGAAGCAGATAACTGCAGAAAAAAAATAACTTGAGAGGGGTAGTTTTGCTACTCAACAGTCAACAGAAAGCAATTTCAGTCTGAATCTGAATCATAATGATTGTTTTTAATTTGTAACAAAAATGTGTCCAGTCAAGGTTCATTCATTTGTCTTTCTACAAAAGAATGCAAGTTGTAGTCAATTTGTGCTACACAAGAAAAAAATACGTTTAATGGTGTGGAGGAGGAGAGGGATTCTCACAGCCTGAGGAGAGAAGCTGCTACGTAGTCTGGTGGTACAGCAATAGTGAATTGGAATTGGTTTCACTGAAGTCCAAATTCCAACTCAAAGCCCAGCTTCATACGTAATGTGACACCTCTGTGGCTGCACATACACTGAACAATTAGCTTTATGTTTTCGTCACTTCAACTTTATGTAGGGTTTGTGTTGTGAAACATAATGTAACAGCTTTGCTCATCCATTCAGTTGATTTGTCTGTTAGTTCTAGTTGTAGCTGAACATCATGTCCATAGTCCAGAGAACAGTGTGCGTGTGTGTGTGTGTGTGTGTATGTGCAACAAATCACCCATTTACCCATGAGTGACAGGCTTTCAACCTGAGAACTTTCGAAAAAGGACCACCACAAAATGTTGTTTCCCCAAGCAGGCAACCACAGTCGTTAAATGACAATTAAAGCCAGCAAATGCCCTGGAACCGCTGAAAAGTGAGGATCAGTGTAAAAGAAGAAGGAATGCAGCAACAAAGAGTCAGGAAATGAAGAAAAAAAGAGAGGAGAAAGGGACCACTCGATTAAGAATGACATCCCAGAGATCACGTTTCAACAAGATTTGCTGCCTTAATATAAACTCAATTAATTCCGGTGTAAGAGGAGTAACACTTTGTAACATGTGGTATTAATGGGGCAGCTTCAAAAAACCCATATACCTGTTAACAGTGATCACTATCACCGCTCCATATATGCTTTATTTGGTCTGGGATTTGATCAGAAGTACTCTATCCGTTGGCCCCTTGAGACCCTGGCAGCCGGGGAGCCAACTTCCTCTCATGCTCCTGCTGCATTTATTAGCCCGATTCATGGGGACTTGTGTGGAGATTTACTGCTCACTTCATCTTGAAAGCTTTTTTATTGTTGTAATGTTAACCCGGAAAGAACATGCTAAGTCCCGATGCGAGTGTATATCACACACGGGAGCCTCGCCTGCGAATTCAAACCCCGTGGTTTCTAATATGCGCACATGTGAGGGATGGCAGACACGTACTATTAAACGTATAAAAGCACTCATGCGCACACATACCTACACATCCCAGCTGCCCTTGAGGCAAGATACCACGGCTTCCTCAGGTCTGCAGGATTAAAATGAGGGATTAATAAACACGTTACTTTGTAGTTAGGGGATTAACCCTCTTCCTTTCCCCATTAATGGCGCACACACGCCCCAATACATACTAAGTGAGAGTGAAATACGTGTGCACACACGCAGCCACAATTAAATACCAAAACAGGGTCATTGAAATTGAAATTCCAAGGCACCCCTTTGCACACTTAGATTTCGGTTCCGGCTCGAGGCCTCATATCTCCTGAGCTTCAGAGGAATGTGCCATGTAATGGCGTTAGAGGACGGCTGGAGGAGGTGGCTGGAGGCAGGTTGGGGTTGAGGTGCCAGGAGGAGAGACGCGAGGGGGGTCTTCTCAGAGTATTTCTTCTAAATATTCCAAGTCTTGACAGCTCTCTCTTCCTGAGGCCCACCTCTGCCCAGGTGGCAGCTACTGCAGCATTGGCTGAGAAAGACATTTTTTTTTTTTTTTTTTTTTTTTTTGTGGTTGAAAGGGCTCAGAGGCTGGATAAATTTGACAAAGGAGTTCATACTGTGGAATTTCAAGTGCCAGTGAATCAGGGTGGGGGATTGGGTGTGGAGGGCGGAGTGCGGGTAGAGAAGCATAAATGGAGCAAGCCCTTCGGGGGCGGCTGTCTCCTCGACGCTGATCCCACCGAGTTTAATCCTTGACATCACGTGAGCAAAATCCCACCGCTGCCGTTACTTTCTCCTCCAGACAGCCTGTGGATGTGGGTTTTTATCAGCCCCAGGATGGATGTGGGGCAGCACGTCAGTGAGTTCCTGCTTCTTTGCTTGCTCTGCATTTTCCTGAATTGGATACAGGGCATGGACTGGGCAGATAAGGTCAGGGACACAGGTTTCACAGGTTGTAAACCACACCTGATATATGTTCACAAGTGATTTGCACAGCAGTATGCATGGGCATTAAGGATATAATACTATATTATATTCACAATATTTTCTTTTTTAAAGTATTTTAGCTGGCATTTATGTTTTCTTAAACAGGAGACAGTAGAAAGGTACAGGAAATAGGGAGTTGGGGGGCTCTGTGGGTTTAGGGTGCAATTACATGGCCTGCAACCCAAACCCACAGGCCACCAGGTTGCATTGGCCGTCTCTCTCTTTTGCAAAAGAAGCCTTGATTTAAATGAGACTTCCTGAATAAATGAAGCTTGACAACTGGAACAGCTTAACAGCTACTGTAGCCTCTCAACACTGAGACTTTTGAGAAATCACATGTCAGCCAGAGTCGACTGCTTTTTCAGATTTTCTCTCGGTACGGTTAAGCTTCTGTAGCTGGCAATCTTTGTCTGGTTAGTCACTTTGGCTTTTGCTACCATCTCCAGCCACCATTGCTGTCCTTGGAAAATGTTTTGTTGCATGCTGACAGCCAGAGCACTTTTTCATTTAAAAGAAATACTTGGACAGCAGGTTTCAAAGCTGAGTTTTGGTTAAACACAAATGTTTTCTTCCAATCAATATAAAGTAACAACCTTTTTATGCAAGAGGCAAAGAGAGGCATGCTATTGCTATTTCCCCCTCAGGCTATTTACTTTAAAACCAAAGCCGTCCCATCAAAGCAGCAAAGATTAACGATCGAGTTAATGACTAAACGTGGACAAACAGTGGCCTGTTTCGTTGCTCCACTCCCGCACAGGTGCACTCACCCCACACGCCAGGTGCACTGATGTCATCTGCACTAGACAGTGCAACCTAACAAATACAGATTACCGTTAATCCATGACTTGTCGAAACATCTGTCACTGTGCGGCAATCCAGGATACACACCAAAACATCTGTCACAAAGGTCACTCATTGTGAGCGGAGGCCATTTACAAAAGAACAAGCTGCGCAAAAAAGTCAGTCAGCCTTTAAGGCGAGGTCAGTTTGCTGAGAAGTTCTTTATTTATTTATTTTTTTATCCCTCTTAGAGTGAAATAACACGCGGGTGAAACTGTGGTACTCACGGCTAAACCTGAACTAAACATACACATAAATCAAATAAACATGCTGAACCTACAGCCAGTGACAAGGCAAACACACAGTGATGCTGCAAGAACAGTATGAGACTGAGATACAGAAAATTGCACACAGAACAGACAATACATGAAACTGGGTTATGAACAATACATTTTGAAACTGGAGAATTAGGGTAAGAGCTCAGTTGACCCAAGGGACGAAAGGGGGGTTATTTTTTGCATGTAGATTCACATTGTACACACTCTTGCATGTCACTAACTTAAGAAGTTGAAGGAACTGGAGACACGTGGTGGTTGGTTCATGCAGCATTCAGTTTGCGGCTATCCAGTGCAACATTCGGGGTACGGAGTGTGCTGTGGCTGCTGAGCAGACGGTGGACGGGCAAGTTCAAGGCCAACATCAGCAATGATTATAAGATGTCTTTAACTGTCAGCAACCAGGCTTCCTTTGGCCCTCCTCAAATTCAGCAATCTCACTGAAGTTCAGGATAGCTCTTCAGAAATGTTTGAGCCACGTCATAGAACTTATGTCCACATCGAACAGACACAAAGCACAGCAACTTACTGTGAGGCAGTGCAATTTGGGGCGTTACCTATAATCTTTAGAAACATGCCCCCTGATTTGCTTGGTCACACTTGTGCTGGTTGAAAAGGCCAAGAAAAGTGAGGGGAATTTTCACACTTTTGTTGTTAACAACACAACTGTATACTGTTGGAAGAATCCCGTGTATCCAGCAGGTTCATTTTTTTCAAGTTTTGCAGTGATATTTTCAGATAAGCAGAACATCTCTCACTGCTTGGTAAAGGCAGCATGAACAAAGTAATACATTTCAGATTTATTATTGCTGATGAAAGTGACACATAAAGTCTCAATTTCGGTCACTCGGAGATCTTCGGGGACGCAGACAAAGAGTACTCACAACTTCACAACAGCCGCACGAAATGCACCCAAACTTAAATAGATTTTCTTTATTAAATTTGAAAATTGAGCGACCGTCAAACTGAAAGAGACGGCTTTGACCCAAAGTACAGCCAAATTCATTTAGTCAATTCACCAGTCAACAGTCACCCCTCACTGCTCCAGAGTTCATTTCAAACATTGCAGAAATGTCTCAACAAACACATCTTGCTTGTCAGAGGAGACCATACAGCTCTTCAGCTGCAACAAACAGCTCGCTCAGCACAGTTTAGCAGCAAAGGACAACAACCGACCGTATCGGCAAAATCCATATCGCAATTTCCTCGACGTCCTGGGCTGGCGGTGTTTCATCACAGTGACAGCTCCTTTGGATGGATGTGGCGATTGTGTCGTGACAGTCTGAACAGGAAACTTAAAAGGGCCGGTTCTTGTGTCCGTCAGGAAGAATGGTTAATGTTACACTTTCATCACGCATGCTCATTCGGAACACTGATGGATAGCGTGATTCAGTTCATCATCATTATCTTTCTCGCGGGCTCGAATGTGTAGAACTTGGGAGCTTGAGGGCCATTTATAATTCACCTTGAGATGAACACAATGATAGAAGGGATGCGGTACACCTTGATGATATTAGCGTCCATTGTCGCACGCGGCTTAATGGCTACTCGAACAGGATATTGACCCAAGCAAAGCATGCCTGCCTGGCTTTATGATTCTTATCAGAATGAATGAAGCCGTGGATCCCGCTGAGAGTGATACTTTAGCCATCCATTCATAGACATTCATCACCGAGGCGGGAAGTGAGATTCCTATATCCATTAAGCGAAGATAGATTCACCGTTCCCTCGTGGCCATTTAAGTGAGCGAGAACGTCCAGAGGAGGTCAACTCTTCTGAAATAGCCTTGAACCTACCTTGAAATCTCAAAGCATTCATTTTAGATGAGCTGCAACACCTTGGTAACAGGAAGTTGTGACCTTGTTTTCTCAGCAGCCAAACTATATTTACTAAAAGTTAGAACCCCATTTTTGGATTTAGGATTGGATATGGATTTTTAAAGCTGTTTTTTTTTTATTTATTTTTTTATTTTTTTTTTATCAAAAGCAAGAGGTGAAAATTGCAAATTCCATTTTGCTAGTTCACAAAATACTTGCACTAAAACACAACATGTTCCCATCATGACAGCCTATTTAACCATGATGGACTGGAAGGTGCTTTTCCACACAAAGATTTTGTCTATTTGATTTTATTTTTTTTGGGATTGGTGCTTCACTCCGCACCTTTTTTTTGTTTGTTTGTTTGTTTACTAATCACCGAAGCAAAGACTCGATTTGTAGCTGCCTCCCCTTCAAAAGAGGTGAAGTGCTGGATGCTAAATTGCACGATGGACCTCTTCTCAGCCAAGAAAGGGCTGACACATTCAGCAATGTTTGCCGACGATCTCAATTAATGCTTTTGAAATGCCATCTCTCATTAAGCCGTGAGAGCAGGGGCAACTCAGCAGCCAAAAGAGCGTATTGAGCTCCGGGTCTCAAAGGGAAGGACTGCTGCAACACCAGATACAGCATCTGCTATTGATTCAATTACTTCCATGAATAAATAGATTTCTGTGGGTTATGGAATGATGCCAGCTCGGAATATTTAATGACTTCAGTCAATAGGCTTTTAACAAGTACAGTTTGAAGTTATCTGTTTTTCAGAAGTTGAGATTACTTTTGTTTGCAGAGGTGAGTAATTTAATCTGAAGGCTTGTCAGAGGGTGAACATAATAGGGATGTGGTTGTATTTTGATTGTGCTGCCAGTTCTTTCGCAGCTTGTCGGCACAAGAAAACCTCAGAGGGAAAGTGCTGGTTCAATATTATTTTGCTGTCGTCTCCGCATTAATATATGGTTCAAGACTTTTTTTTAAAAAAATCATCTCCTGAATCAACGCCTGAAGACAGCCGAAGTTAATATTTATGACGAATGCTTTCCTTTGTCTTGAAACACATCAGGCAGTTCTCAGCGTACGTCACTGTAATAGCGAGTGAAACTGACATCCCATTCTTCCGTGTGTCAGTCCATCATTAACAAAACAATAGTTGAATTGTGGGTTCATTACACTTAACGGTGAATTACTCACTCTCATGTCTTTGTTAGTTCGGAGCATCCCGATTTTGGGTTCCTGCTGGGAGACCGAGAGCCCTCTGATGTGACATATATTTTCACTGTGGGGGAGGAGGCCCGTCAGAAAATAATCCGGTTAGAGAGAGAATGCCCGCGACAAAAGGAGGAAGAGCAGCCAAGGCATTGTGCTCTGGCACATCCATGGTGACGCGTACGTTCAGCTTTGATATTAGCATCTTTTCGAACGCAAAGAAATGGGTTGAGGTTGCGATGAGTGAGCGGAGAACATGTCTGCTCTCTCATGCCTGCTTTCCTGGCTCTCGCAAATCTATCAACTGCGTGGAGGATTGACCAAAGACTCTGCATGTTGATTGCTACCGTAATTGCCAGACCTAAGCTAACAATGTCGGCTAAAGTTTTGGTAACAAAAAGCAAAGAATAAAAAGAATTAAAAAAAAAAAAACATTCAATCAGTCTAAAGGAATCGTAGTGATGAGTGCTCTTAGGGAAGTGTCTCTTTTGAACTGCTCCACTGTGATTCCCCACCTCACCCTGTGCAACTCACTCGCCTTTGTGAGAACTTGGCCCCTCCGCCTGCCAGTTTGTGTGTCTCTGTTTGTGTTTGTGTGTGTGTTTTTGACACTCATTTTCTCAGCCGCTTCCTTGCCTCTGATTCTCTGTTGGCATGGTGAGCGAGCAGCGGGAAGCCTTCACTCCAATTTGCCATCGTTTGTCATCACTTGCCCCTGTGACACTAAGACACGCACACACACCCGCACACACACACACACACACGCGCACCCCTGTGACACTAAGACGCGCGCGCACACACCCACACCCACACACTGCCTACTCTCTAAGACATGCCGATACTGGCGACCCTGTGACTGCGTTTTCGGCCTCCCCATCGCTCTGTACCGCCATCTGTGATTTAAACAAATGGGACGGGTTTAGGTCAAAATTTACATTGTTTTCAGAAAATCTGCCACTGTGACCATTACAAAAGTGGATAATGCCACATTACAGGTCCACCCACCATTTTATTTTCTTTTTGGGTTGTCTGTCACCTACCGAAAGCATCAGTATTTGAGGATTTTGGGATTAGACTGAACGACAAACTATCTTTCTCCAGGAAGTTACCTTTGGTTGCTTTAAATTGAAAAGAAGTTCTGCATTACATTGTGGCATGACTTGGACTGCATGTTGAAAAAAGAGAGTCACAGACTGTCTGCTGGCAAAGATGGCATTGATAAGGGCCAGCATCCATTTTGGTTCTGACCTCTTGGTTAACCAGGATGATTCAGAGTCTACAGTTTCTCAAAAAACTGAACATGATGTGTCCTTATTCTGAGCGTCATGGACACTCATTCTGAAGAGAAAGTTTGCTTTTGAATTAGAATTTTTATTGCTAAATGCACCACCAATGAAAGTGCTTTCTCTATTTTGTATAGTGGAAGCAGAAATGAAATAAAAAGGTACAATACAGATGATATCTATATAACAAGGACAAACTGTAAACTTACTGCATTGCGAGACACCAGTGATTGAAAACATGCTTCTTGTAACTGTGCAGTCCTGTGTGATACGCAGTATACATGAGACTAGACCAAGGTTCAATTCCAGCCTTAAGCCGAAACTCCTTGCAAACTTGAAATTGTTAGATTTAGTTGACCATTTAATTTGAACCTTTCTCTTTTTTTTCAGTTTACAGTTTCATTTTGTTAGGATTTGGCAACCAAAACCACTTGGTTAGTTTTAGGCATAACAACTACTAAAAAGGTTTAGGCATCATAGCAACACTGGATATTTCACCTCTGGTTACGGTTATCTGCCTTTGGTAATTTGGGTGAACCAAGCATTCAGTATACTTGATATACTTTATGCGAGATTGCAAATGTGAATGTTTTCCCTGCCAACATACTGTAGTTCCAGTGGTTTAAAATAACTGCAGTGCTTTTTACATCCTAGAGCCATAGTTAAATAATGAGGCATAAGTATGATTTGATCAGTCCCTTCGGCTCTGAATCTAATTGTGCATTTAAAGCTTGTAGGGATCTTACGTTTGACGAAAGTAATTAAGGACAAAGCAAAGGTCTCATTAAGCAAATTACCTTGTTGCGGACAAGTCGGGGGGTTAAAAGCCTTTGCTGGCTGAGCCGTCATTCCTCTTCATCATCAAAGATCATCAGGCTACTGGGAGAGGTCGCAGCGTCTGCTTTCATTACACATTTATCCCGTTCTAACATTCATTTGCACTTCATTTTACAAGCATCTGCACTACTTAGTTCAACTTCTGGCATTTAAGCATCAGACCAAAGCATCTTTGTATTCCTGAAATCAATTAGGGCACATGAAATTTCTGTAAGTGCTTTACCCTCCATGTCAGAGGAAGAGTGTCACATCTCTCTCATTTTGTTCCACTAACTTTAACAACAATAAGACACCAAAGCTGGTCATAAATCCATCCCTGGCATCCCAGGGTGTAGATTCATTTTGATGATGGATGATGGTTTAGAGCGGACTCAGGAGGGGAGCTGGAAGTGGATTCTATCTATTATTTCGGGCCCTGTGTCCTGGCCGGTCGCTGGCATGGTCAGTCGGAGCTCCCGCCTGTTGGGGAGGCCGAGCCAGAACCCTGCAATGGTCAGTGAGAGTGTTGACGCGAGGGCTCGATGCCATCTGGGCACATGGATTGACGAGATGACGGCGATAACTCTCCATAGAGTTCAGACGAACAGGAAGATGTCCCTGGTCCCCGCTGTGGTGGCGGCACCAAACCCCAGTGCTAAAAAATGAATAGTTTCCAGTTCTGTCACCCCTGGTTTCCTACATGTAGACCACAGAGTGTGGAGACAGAGAGGATTATAATTATGATTCTATTTTCAAATACACAAAGCAAGCTGGCTATCGGCCATAAACTCATTATGGTCTAATTCAACTTTAATTTCCTGCCTTCCAGGTCCAATATTACCACCTGCCAAGTGCCAAATGGTGGTAAAATTTGCTTTTGGCAGATAAATCAATGAGGTTTCACTCTGACAATAGTCTTCGAGTTTCTGAGAGGATGACATGGTTATCCTTGGTGATATCCAGTGCAACGCAAATAAATTACTGACAAACACTTTAGTAGTATAAAGAACGAGAAAAGCCTAGGGGTGGTCAGGGTGATTCGGTTGGGTCATACACGAAACTTTCCCTCTGGAGAAAGGGGTTTTAGTTATTTGCTTTTAAGTCATGTAAGTAAGTTAATGCATCTAAATGACACCACTTACATGACCTCAGTGGTATATGTATTTCACTTATGTCACACAACGAGAGTCACCTAATTTAAGCAGCGAACACAGTTATTTGAACCCAAAGTAGGATATTTTCTAAATCTAAGTATTTCTTGTGCCTAAACCTAACCAGACTGAGACCAGTTCGATGTTAACGACAGTCCAAAAGGCAGGCAGAGTCAGTATGTAAAGTTTCATTTTGAAAATCTAAGCAGGTGTTGCATGTTGTGCAGCACCCGCGGAGCCCCTCATGTGCAAAACTGATGCAAGAGAGGTAGGTGGAGCATCATATTTTAAAGCTAAACACCCCTGACCAAGCAGTTTGAAAAGCCAGGAGTGATAATGTATTAATTGTGAATGAATTATCTGCTCATTTCAAATTTCGCAGTTGTTACCATTACAACAGCTACCAGAAACCCCTTTTATGTGTCTTGCCTAAAGGAGTTGAAAAAAAAAACAAAGATGAGAAGAAAAAAGTGTAATGATGAGGTGGTCATAATAACAAAAACTGCAGAAAAGGACGTTTTTGTACACCCTAAAAAAAAAATCTTGTGATGTGGTGTGGATGTGTTTTGTAGGCAGTGAATTCCAAACAGGAGTATTCGTTGCTCCCACTCCATAATGAAGGAGGAAGCCTGGACTCTTACAAACATGTTCCTCTTCTCAACCACACTTAACCAAGTTCAACCCCAATCCTGGTTATTTAAATTATATGGTGAAAAGAGAGTTCTTTGTGTATATATAGCATTAAGTCAGTGAGTAATGCTTTTGCTGAGCTTGGGATATAGGAGAAGTTAGGAATGTGGGATATCAGGGTTGAAGATCAGACCGTTCGCTGCTGCTCCAGCAACAAAGAAGCTCCCTCTCCTTACTCAACAGAGTCCCATTAAGGAGTCGCTGATTACATCTCTGAACATACCAGTTACAATTAGATGTATGTTACTGATTAACCAGCGACAAGTGGTTAAAGTAACTGATACTTCATATTAGGTGCCCCACTTATTGTATCCCGTGGGACACATTGATCAGTTATGATATTTTCACCTAGATGCCCTTAAAAACGCGTCTCAACTCTCTACAAACGATGTAGAGAAACGATTACCTGCAAAAGATGTGATGTAATCTCTGAAAGTTTTAAAATGAAAACAAATATGATGACTGGTTTGTGTCAGAAGACTTGACCACCCATATTGTAATCCGCTTGGTCTTCATTTTTTTCTTGTTTGAAAAAAAAACAAACATTTTTTTTCTCTCTCTCTCTGGACTTCGATATTTGATACTGCCAAATATTCATGTTTGTAAGTCTGTAAATAATTAACTAATGAAAAAAATAACCTGGGGACATTGTCAACAGTCTGTCAAAATAGTTAAGCAGATACATTTATTGATTCCCAGCCTGGGAACAAGCCAGTTGAAGAAAGTGCTCATCGCAAGGACACGTGTATGTAATTCTGACTCACTTTTGTTCAATGACGATAAATCATTAATTCGCACTGTTCTTGTATTTCTACTCTCAAAACTATTATTTCTTTTCAGTATAATGTGTGGCAATGTTCAAGGTAAAAAAAGAAAAAAACTAATAGAAAAGATGGGGTAGATTCTTAACTGAGGTGAATGTCTTGAGAAGAGACACTAAGCAGCAACCCGATCACCAGAATAAATGTTGGCAGCGCACGGCAACAACCACAGATGATGAAACTTGACTTTATGTTGCAACCTGAAGTTTTTGTAGGTTTAGCTCTCAGTTCTATCTGTGACAACGCTGTGCGTTACCAATGTCCTGCTGGTGTTGCCACAAACCAGTGGTCTCCTAAAAATTACCCAGAGGTTTCACACTTACGAATGTCGAAACACAACCTGTAGTCACGGGCTTGGCAGCCCTCTTGCCGGTTATTTCAACACTACCCTTGCCACCTCCTGATAATAAACATGCACGGTATTGTGAATGTGAAATGATGTAGAATGTCAGGGAAGATTTGTCAGGATTGTACATAGCTATGACACATTCAGCATCAACATATCAGAGGTTTGCAGGGATGTTAGCAGTCAACTTTTTGCCCTGGCAACAGGGCTGTACGCAGGGGTTTAATTGGACAAATTCTCTGAAAACAACTTTTAAAACACACTGTAGTAGATTTGCATATAACTGGATTGTGGACTGTAGATGTGGATGTGTAGGCTACACATGTACCAGAGTTAGAGCAAAGAGTGTGTTTACATTCGGCCAGACGAGATGCTGAAGCAGATTTTCTGGAGAACATAGAAAAATGGACTGTCACGGAGAATAGCTACCATGTTACACTACTGGGCAACTGCTTATCTCACTCATTGTTCTTACAAGATACCTGCTATCTGTTTACTTTATCCTCTCTTTCCTTCTTTCTCGTTTTTCTCAGTGGCATCTCCGTTGTCACAGGATTCGTCACCGCCCTGATCCGCGCTGCGCTCATGTGAAATTCCGGCGGTCTTTGAGTTTAACCTTCTCAAAGTGTTGCATCCGCTCTCCATTGCTGTGCCTAAGAGTGTCAGCTGAATCCCTGCAATGTAAATGAGATGAAAAAAAAAGTTCATCTGCATCACACTCCTCCACAGAACCTGTGCTTGTACCCATTATTCATATGCTCAAAACATTACAGATCCGGGATGCTAATGTTGTCTCATAGCCTCTGCCCAGCGTTTGAGCCTTCACACTCGTACTTCGCCGGGGCCTTGATTAAATTTGTTGCCCCAGCCATCCGCCTGCCGGCTGCCAGATGACTGTGAATATGAATGAGACTCTAACATTGAATGTTGCGAGGCTCTGTCCTTGCTTTTCCTTTCTTGTTGGCTCATTATCCTGGCTGGCTTCCTCCTTAACTTCTTTTACCGTCTCGCTCTCCGCTGAACTTGTCAGCACTAACTTCCACACAATGATGAAACACACATCAGCACACATACAAACATGCCGACAGACTGAACCGCAGAGGTGGTGCCTTTTTCCTTTTCATGCATATCATATTCGAAAAGAAATGAACGCAACATTTTCAAGAGGGCGCACCAGCCAAACTGAAAAAAATATCCCCGACTGTTGATGACATCAATTCTCTTTGTGTTTGACAATTATTATAACCTGCATTACGCAGATTTGCACACCAGTGGCTCCAGATAACAGTGGGAGGTAATTGAAAATGTAAACTTGTACATAAAATGTGATGACAGGAGACTGCTAACATAATTATCAGCCCTGGCAGCCTGGAGCAGAGACAACAGAGGCAAAACACCCCACGCTGGTGAGTCCAGCCTTCTTCTGCATGAAGCACTTGCTTCGTAGCGCTCGCAACTTCTGATTTATGTCTCTTTGTAGGTGAAGAGTTAGATGTATGGGGCGCCCTTTTTCAATCTCACAGCCAGTTAGTGATTTACGCTGGGACGACAGCTGCATTGTTTTTCAAATCGAAGTGCAGCTTTAAGTCATCTCAGTCTTAAACACAGCCCTAAACTTCAACTTTTAGCCATAAAGCAGAAATACACAAGACTGTTTTATTGATTTCTGGTGGAAAGTTTTGTACTGAACGAGCAAGTTTTGGATGTGTTTTATAGGCCACAGCACATCCAATCACAAAGGTTTTTTATTCTGTTTAATACATTTAAGTTTCTAAAGGTCCTTTCCTTTGTTCAGCCACATCGTCTATTATCCACTTAGAATTTCTGCTATTAATTCAAAGCAAACTGCTGATGCCACACAGTTTCCAATGAAGATCTCGTCTTTGATCTACTACAGGGGGTTTTACATCAGCTAATGTTAAATCTTATATAATCAGTATGTGTAGGAAACTAGCACGGGCTGTAAATGATACTCTTTGTTAGTAATTTTTGTTATATTTGTAGCAGTTTTGAGACTAAACTTGGCTCCAAAAATATAATATAGTCATACACACACAAAAACACACGTGTGGGGCCCGACTAGCTTTTCCTTGTCAGTGGGCTCTCTGTCAGTATTGACAGGCTGTGGTCCTGGACTGACTACAGACAGACAAGCGCAGGGAGGGGAGGAGACGCCTGGCTCTGCCAAGCACCGTGGCTGAACAGCCCTCCAAGGTCCCGGGGTGTGAGAAAGTCCTGTGTGGCATCCCTGGAAACAAATCCAATATACAGTAGTACCCATCTGAATCAGCATGTTGGCAGTCAGTCTGGTTTAAAAAACAAAAGCTAAACAAACAGTAAGGTGAAAATTGTCCAAACTGAATAAACACATGTGCCGTGATGATTTGATTTATCACGTGAATTGCATTAGCGCAGCGAGTGTCACTTTTTCTCCAAGAACTTTGATTGTTTAACAGTTGCCCTTAAAATGCGCCCACGCTAGAGTGAATTTAAAGGCAAACATCAAACGGTCTTACTCAACTTGACAGAGCATGATTTCTCCTCCCTGCGCACACATGATGGATACAGTCGTTTCATCTGTCATGGTTAATGGCGCTTTTGTGTTGTTGTGACCCGGTGATATTTCAATCGAACAGTTCTGGGGCTGAGCTCTACGTATATGGCGCCCATAAATATGTACACATTTAACACCACGTGTAGCAGCGTAATGCAGGCTTCATCTGGTTTGTCCATCATAATAAATAATAGAAAAGTATCCCGTTTAAAGCCTTTCAGTATGTGGTAGAACGTGTCCGTTACTGTCTGGACCTGAGACATTGCTGCAGCACGCACAGCCGACTGGACACATCTGTTTTCTGTCTCAAATCATTGCATTGATTATTTGTCGATAAACGTCAACCGTTTCGACTAGTTCAAGGTGACTCTGGTCTCGGCTAAATAATGAGGTTAATGGCTTTATGTGCTAGGAAAATGCTTACCAGACAGTTGGCTGTAGCGAGTAAAGAGGAGCATTATTAATGCGATCCAGGTCTAGGTTAGATACCCGTCATAAAACGGATAGCCCCGCACAGTGGGTATATACTGGATGAATAGTAAGACGGTCAAAGGACAAGTCAGCCACATATTTCTTTAAACCTAGACGTTATATTCTTCTATATTTGTTAAAGGGCCATGTAGGCTCCCAATGGCTCGCTGCCACACATGCTGTAACTGTTAAGGAAACTACAGGAGGAGTTACCTCCAGCTCCAAGAGGCCTCCAGGGATCAGGTCTTAGTCTGCCCACATAGAAAGAGGGAACACCGTAAAACCTAAAAGGATAACAAATGAGACAACATGGGCAAGGATTTATGAAGTGCTGAAACCCTCCCCGCCTTACTGTTTCTTTAGAAAAAAAGAAAACCCCCACCATGCTGGATGGAGAAATGAAAAATAGCAGGGTGCCCTGGAAGGTGAGAGATACAGAAAAATGGAGCGAGAGGGATGGCCTGCCAGAAGACAAAAAAATATTCTCTTGTAGTCTTGCCTGAGAAGGGAAAAAAAAAAAGAAGACAAGAGTGGGTGAGAGGAAACCACTTTCCCTCAAACTCCCGAGGCCCGTTCATTGGTATCCAGCTATTACCAAAGTCGAAGTGCTTTCATGGGTCATTATGAGCCAGACATGTTGTCAGGGCCTGAGAGTCTTTTGCTATTCGAGCTCTTCCAATTTACCTCAAAATTTATTGCTCAGGAAAAGGACTAACATATACTTAATACAGATCGGAATGTACCCCTGCATTCAATAGACTTCCCAGACCTGATTGGATATTGTGTATCATCTTTCTGGTTGTGACTTTGGGAGTTTTTTTTTCCACAGGGTCTGGTAAAGTCCTGTCCGGCACCACAGCTCTCCTGCCCCTGGAGATCCCGCCTATTTATCCTGATGTCAGATCGGATAGCAGGTGTTCCCTTATCTCAAAGAAAATCCCGCCAGATACATAGACACAGTTTAGGCGCGCATACCCGGAGCTTTTCATCATCTCCTAATTGGCCCATCTGCAGTCAAGACAGGCTGGACTCGCTTGAGCAACTTGCCTCATTGGGTTGTATCACTCCCGATGCCCTCTGCAGTCTGGGTGTGACCCCTGTGTTCGGCACATGAGTTTTTTTTTCTGTTTCCATTTTTCTGAACCTTTTTTCTGACTGAATCACTTATGGAGGACAGACTCACAAAAGGGGATTCATAAAACACTAATTCTGATCAGATGACAGGCTTTAGGCAAGGTTCTGATGATATAAAACGGATTGTGTTTAATTTTGTGTCACAGTGGTTGTTGCTCTGAGAGAATATCTGAGCTGTCTGGGACTGATTTCAGTGAGTCTCCGCTGAAAGATGCCTGCAGGTGTCCTGATGTGGCTGCACATCTGCCTAGGGGTGGCTTTGTGTGGAAAAGAAAGTAATGACCTTGTTATGTAATCATCAATTATTCATCATTATATACCTTATATTTAAAATATGATGCCAGAGTCCAAAAAATACTTCTTCGGCATAACAGTACAACAAGACAGAATTTGTTCAGATACTTGGTGGCCCAGATTAAAATCATGAAATCTTCAGTATCTGTCTTGAAAGCAGCCCAATCTCAGTCAATGAGAACAATGGAACTTTAAAGGGGACCTGTTGTACTTTTTGTTCTTTTTGTGTTTGTTTTCCTTTCCTTCACTGTGTTATATAGGCTTTCTAAGGTCTTGGAAGTTAAAAAGCCCAAAGTCAGCACCGGTACATCTCTCCGACTGAAAACACTGTCATGAGGGGCCTGAAACACCTTGTCAGCAGTCTCATCTTTAATTCCGTGATGTTGTGACATCACACTACATCATTAAGTTACGCGGTTGTAGCAGTTATGCCTATATCCATGGTAAGAGTGAATTTAACTGGCAGGTGAAAACAGGACAGAGACAGAGACATGGCGAGCGGCCCTGTCTCATGCGTGTGAAATGACCAATCAGAGCAGGCTGGGTGTTTGGGAGGGCTTAAAGAGGGGCAAAACAGTGCTGCTGCACCCAGCAGTATGAGCAAACTGATGAATCTATTGAGCATTAAAGTATGTAACCTATTCTAGTAGTGACCCAAAATAAAACTGTGAACCTGAAAATGAGCAGAACATGTCTCCCATTGATAAAAAAGTAAAGAGATGTAAAACCTGAAAGAGAGAACTTGATTTACAGAAAACTACATTTTGGGGTCATTATAAATGATCGAATCGTCAATCAAAAACTGTCCAACAATTATGTCAGTTTAAGAGGCCATTTCTGCTACACAAAGTACTTAATATTAACACTGGTTGTATTAAAAATTCAACAATGTGCCTTACTTTCTTGCCAACAATAGCTTTCCAACAGTAGAACTATCAATTAAAATTTCTTATCTCATTCGACAATGTACGTTAGACATGATCGGTCGAGTTGATTGGTAAGCAAGCTGTTGAGCGGGGAGGGAAATCTGCAACTAAAGATAAAGACGATCACTGCAATCAAATCCTACTGCAGAGTACAGCAGTGACTCCGCGCCCTGATCTCTCCAGCAGGATATCGCCTCTGCTCCGTCGGAGTGGCATACATTTTGAAATTGTAGGCACGCTTACATGCGTTTGTAGTTTGAAATATGTTCTCTTTTAATTAGCAGCATTAATGTGAGCTACATCTCTGATCATCCGTCTTGTCAGTGTAGGCTGCAGAGACACTTTTTTTTTCTTCTCCGAGATAGCTCTCAGATGTAGTGCTTTGATTTGTTCAGTTTTATCAGGCACTTGAGAGGCTGACCTTGCAGTAAAAGCGAACTCCCTAAAGGACACAGTCTGGTCTGAAGCCTTTGCCTCTTGCCAGCCTGTTCCCTGTCGGGCTACGTGGCTGCATTGGCAGCCAGATTGTCTTCACAGCTCCAGCCATTTTCCCATGTTGAGTCTTTTTGGTGTTGGGGAGTCTCCCGCTTTATCTTTATCGATATCAAAGGTGGCTCCCCGCTCTGATCAATTTTCGCAGCGGCTCTTGATGCTGCTGGGCTAAAAGGAATCAATGGAGGTGCAAAGAGCCCTGTGTCTCCAGCTCTCACTGATTCTCTCTGACTCACTCATTTCCTCGTGGCGCAGCAAAGCTGAGCCTGATCTCCATTCAGACTGCCCTCCTAATCGCCTCATTTGAGAAAATGGAGCAATCGGGCCCATTTTCCCTGCTACTCCACCATTGACGATTCAGACAGGGGTCCATGGACCAATGCAAGACTGGATCTCTATCGTCATTCTGTCTACCTCCATTCAGCAGTGTCCATGGTCCTTCAAATCGACTGTGTGATTCAAAATCCAATTTCTCTGCGTAAAATGGGAAATATATACATTTACAGGGCTAATTAGCCATTCCAGTAATTAAAGCCAATCACTAAGGCAGCCTAAGAGTTTTTAAATAGGCTAACCGAGCATAGAGATAAATTATAAATGCACATTTCTTTTTGGCCTCAGCACACTGTGGGACTGTTTTAAGCTGGGACAGTGCAGCAAAACTATTTAAGTTTGAAAGTTTTGATTGATCATGTGTGCAGGGTCCAACCCACTGTCTACATGTTCTATCTGTGGTGAAATTCTTTAAAACCTGACCCTAGCATGAATTCAGCATTGTCCACAGGCCAGGGGAAGGGGATGCTGGGTTAAAGATCTGAGGGGCCAGGGGGATGCACAAAGTGCCAGCATGAGGAGAATTTGATACTGAATCTAGAGCTGCTGCACAGCAGAGGAAATATAGGGGGCTTAGGGACCTGACAGAGACATAATTCAATATAGCCTCAGGAGAAGACAGAAGGTGAAAAACACACACACACACGAGGAGCTACACACTGTTCCAACAGGCCGGTACTACTGCAAGACTTGTGAGTATTCACAATTGGTTATTGGGGTCAAGCTGTACACCGCAGGATCCAAATTGTTGCAGTCAATGAAAAGCTGTCCAGTAGAGCTACACTCCTCTTCCCGCAGTGACAATAAGCTTCACGTCAAAGAACGTGACTGATCGGTTTCACAGGCGCCTCTAAGGTTACCTCGGCGATAAAGGGTGTGATGAGCGAGCAGACTCACCACTATCAGTCCTTGCTCTGGCAGAGTAAAGCCAATACAGTTCTGCACAGTCGATCTGCAGACCAGATGGATCCACAATACAGGAAAAATCTGGTGCATTATGGATGAAGGAGAACAGAGCTGCTCGCCTGGCAGGGTCCGGCAACAGACTGTGTTGATGATAGGAAGACGTCCAAGAGATCAAATGCGCATTGCTGACATGTCAAGCTGCCAGTGGATTAAAATGCAAAGGGTTAACACAAACTGTAATAAACATATTGACCACATTGTGCTAATCACAACTCTTGCAAAGTTGGTAGTTTCACAGTTAGAGCAGGCGGTTAAGTCTTGAAGTGGCAGCGCTGCTGTTGTTTTTTTGGTCAAATTCCCCAGAAATCAGTGGTGTGTCACCATTTCAGCTTGAAAAATAGGCTGGAAAGATATTTTCCAGTGTGTCATGTTGAGAGCAAAAGTCTAGTTTCTGATATCTTAGACTTGCTCGAACAATATTACCAGTGATGATGTCTGTGATGCAACTTTATAATTTTACTCCAATACCTCTGAAAGACAATTATTGGTCATTTTTACTCCACAACATTTGTTTAACAGTTGTAGGTACTAACTACAATTAAGATAACAAATTTTCCATCACTTCCTGTTCTGTGAAAACCAGGTTTCTCCAAATTTGTTGATTGTATGTTTGAGATAAACTGAAAGGTGAATTGTTCCTTTTAGGTGGATAAAATTCTCCTTTTTTAGTGATACAAGGTTCTCACAGGGAAGCGACACACTTGACATGTGAATACATTACAGTCAATGATGGATTGCTGCAGATTAAACTACCCGGCACTACCTAAAGTAGTTAAAATAGCTCCACCTTAAAGATCTACAGCAGTAAAATGAAGTAATATTAATCCAAAACCACAGTAAAGCACTGACCATTCCACTGCACAATGAGTCCACATTTCGTTTTTAACCAGTTAGATTTAATAACACTTTAATGCAATGCAGTGTCAAAGACCAAAGATTTCCATAATGTTGTATTCATACTTCTGCTTGAATGAAAGATCTGAGCTCTTCTTCCAACACTGAACAATATTCATTTAGACATCTTCAGAGACATGTTTTCAACACAAATATTTTTCTTTTCAAGCAGTGTCGTGACAGGCCAACAAAGACTTCTGCACACTTGCCGGTGCCCCTGATGTGACGGGCGAGAGGGGAGGATGGGGCACCAGTCAATCTCTTCCTCAATGGTACATTTGGCTCTTGCAGTGTTCAGTGGCACTTAAAAGTACAGCCCTGACCTTTCAACTGTGCTCTAATTACATTCATGTCCTGGGGTAGGCAGCAACCACAAAACAACCCGTCGTCTTTTATGAACACACCACTGGGACATTGTCCCAGCCGCCCGTCACCTGGGATCTTGGCTGCCCCCAGCGATCCCCTCCCGCCGATCCCTCAGTATGTGAACGGAGCGGGCCCAGTTCAGCAATGCCACGGTTCTTTCTGCTAAGGCATCTGGCTCCTTTCACACGTCAGCCATATTGGCTCTAACAGGGGCACCCTTACCCAACTGGGATTTTTGAGGTTAGTGGGTGTCGGTGGGTGAGTGAAGCGGGTTGTGAGGTGGTCAACAGCCAACCCGTGTCAGGCCCCATCAGCTCAGCATGGGCATCTATAAAGGCAGCCGACATCATTCATGGCCAGCAGGCTTTGGAGGATCCAGACTGGGATTTCTGCCCAGCCAAAGGCTTCCTGCTCCCAAAATGCTTCACTGCACCCACTTTCTTTTCTAATCTAGTGGGGCCTATGTGGTGGTGGTGTTATTTAGTGGAGAACAACTCCACAGAAGTGGGTTTTCTGAAGCTGAATTGATTGACAGTGGGGTTTCGGGTGATGAGCTGTAATGTAATTTTCAAGCGTCAGCCTCGACTTTATGTGTTCTGATGTGGTCAGCATAAAATTACTCATGTGCTTTATCAGCTATTAGCTTTCTATGCATGATTTGTGAAGCTCTGCATCGTTATCGCTCAAAACAATGAATGGATAACAGCTCCCCACCACAACAAGTGGTGTTTCTAATTAGTGACATCTATATACGCGATTCTGTCGTTAGGGCGAGTTATGGCCAGCCGTTTTGGTTCACTTCATTTCATTGAAATGCTGGTGGCAGCGCGCTTCATTTCATAGTGTTATTTTTTTTTTTCTATGTCTGTCAGGATGCTGTGATCCGTGAAACTGGCAGCGATGGGTCCGCACTGAGGAGTCACAGGGAGCCAACACAGATGGACTCCTCTATGAAAAGGTCAGATGAGTAAAATTGAGTGGAAGGTTTCTTACAGTTTCATCAAATGAGTAAAATTGGATTCCAGCCGCCTCATGCACGTAATAGATACCCCACAAGGTGTCGTCAAAGGGGGTGAGAAGAAGAGAAGAGATGAGAAATGATGAGGCAGAGAGAGAGGGGCATAAGACATGAGAGGGACAGAGGCTGAGACACAGCGAGGGAAGATGACGGGGTGGGGGGGGGGGAGGAAGAGAGAGGGAGTTGATGTTGAAAAAGGGAATCTGAAAAGGCTTTTTGATGTAGTTCAGATGCTATGATGGCCTGTACCGACACCAAAAAACGTGTGTGAAAATGACATACACGATACATGGTTCGCTATCACACTACGGGAATATAACTTAATACATTCACACGCAACTACTGTGATAATATACAGTTTTAAGGTAGTTATACTTCACTTTTCATCCCTCTTTCTACTTCACTACATTCTAGAGGAAATATTCTACTTTTTACTTCACAACAACAATCTCACATATTTAGTTTCTTTACAAATTAAGATTCTTACATATAAACATATAACATATAAAAAGTTTCTTAAATATGAGGTCTGGGGGTAATTTAAACAACAGTTTCTACAAGTACAGCTGAAATGTTAAGTGGGTTGATGGAATAATCAAAACTATTGTGTTAAATGTTAGGGAATAATCATTTTTAAGCTTTAATTCATTTCATGGTCCCAGCTATACAAAAGGTGATGATTCTTCAGCTTTTCCATTTAGTTAATTTAGCACTTTTTATGTATTTCTCATGATTTTGAGGTTTGGACTGGACAAACAAGCGATGTGAAAGTGTTACTTTGGGGTTTGGATAATTGCAATGGCATTTCACACAATGCAAATTATTATTAGTTAGAGTCATGTACTAAATAGTCCAAAATGACCCAAATAAAATCTTGGTTGCTCAATGGTTAAAGTCATTGGGCACGAGTTACAATAATCTAATAATAAAATAAATGTTAGGACAGCAGTTGAAATCCTTTACTTTTAATGGTTAAGTTCATTTTCTTAATTCTCACAGTTATTGGGCATTACATGTTTTGCCTACTGCAGCCATGTAAAGGACTACGGGATGTACTGTACTCTTTTTGATCATTGGTCCAGATTTACCATCAGTCATCTACATTGTTTTGAACATGACTTGGATCCCTTGTTGGCTCTAAACAATAGAAATTTAATACAGTACATGGTAGCCACAGGACATGAAATACAGCCCTTGTCTCTTACATAGTATATCACATTTTGCTGTGCGTTCTGTGACTCTGCTAAGAGGCCGAGATAGTCTTCTGAAATGCATTTCAATAGTACACCATGGATTTCTGTCTGAGTCCCTGTGGCTGTGGAGAAAGGGAGAATCAGATCAGTTAGAAAGTCAGCCTGACTGGAAACAAGGTTTATTGAATGGAGAAAGGAAAGCGTCCGACTGTATTGCTGTTGTGGTGGTTGAAGGCTGCAATGGGCGCTTACTGAGAGCCAAACACGCTAATCTTTCCCTCAAAGTCCTTTTTTTTTTACAAATGCATTCGTCTTGAGGAGAAAAAAACTCATGGACAGTGAACACTGTCTGTGGGCTCAAATGATATGAGCACAGTACTGTATTCAGACTTAACCGTTATTTATCTAAGAACGAATTAAACTGTGTGCATACGTAGTTTGAGTCTTGGCGCTCTCCACTTAATGGGAAGAAAAGTCTGTTAATTAAGGCGCCTTTATGGAAACCCGATGAATATTAATCGAGAAAAGAAGCCATTTAAATCTGTGTTACACCGAGTTTCCTTTGCCGACACTCCCACAGTAAATTGCACCCGTTCATTATGTTATTTTCCCTATCAGGCGTTTCACTTGGGGAATCTTGACACATTGTTGTGGTGTTACGGGAAAGAATGAAAATAGATTGTCGCTTAATTAATCAGAGACCACTTAATTACTTGACTTTACGGGCTTCCACGAAACCTGGTAAACACGAGGGAAACATCAAAATCAACTCTTGCAGCTCTCTTAATGGGGGAATAATACCATAATCAAACTTGTCAGTAAAAAGTCACCGGATAGGAAGGATTCTGAGACCCCTGTGCGCATTTTGAGCAGCTCTGGTTGTAAATTGTAGGCATTGTTTACTCAAAAAAAAAGGGAAAAAAAGAATCTTTTGAACTCCAGCACTACAATACCCACAATGTCAAAGAAAGCACAGACACTCATGAAGCATGAAGTTATCTTCCAGCTTCTTTTCTTTGTCCTTTCATGTCCATGATTCTTTAAGAAAAAAAATGTTATAAACCAGCCAGCACATGTTGAGGAGGACTGAGTTTTTATCCTGGCAATTCTATTCATGTTAAGCTCTTGGGGCACAAGCTGTACAGCCGTATCATATAAAATATGAAATGAAAACATTTCACACAGAATGCTCGACACGTAAAACACTCGTCTCGTGTGATTAATGCTTTTATGCCCTCCCAGTGGCGCTCATGCCCCTCAATCAAATCATAAAAAGTAGGAAAATGCGTCGGAAAGAACCCCACCCGCCCGTCACTTGTCGGGACGCTGACAACACGTACACCCACTTAGTCTGTGTGTCTGCTTGTCTGGCAGTGTGTCACATTCCTGAGCTCGCCCTAAGGTGGGTAGGGAAGATGAGACGGACACACGAGGAGAGACGCGTTGAAAGACAAGACAGGAGCTCGGTGAATGGGACGCATTATCAAACGGAGATACGAAACCCATTCATGGTCGCGCCAGCTGCTGGGACATCAGTACGTGTCGCTGTCTAACAGAGGTGCCCCAGTGCCCAAAATGTTATGTTTGGAGGTGTTTTGTACACGGCTCGACGATGGAAGTGAGCGGCATGGCGATGATAATGTGGACAGAGGTGATGATTTTTGCCAATATAATGATCGCCGGGGCGGTGCAGTGATGATACATGTGGTTGCACTTTACTGTAAGTGAAGCAGCTGATGATTGATACCCACAACAGATCATTTGTATCATCTAGAAGTCAACCACTGCCTCACCGGCTCACCTAAAAACCTTACATGCTTCCTCCTAGAGTGGCTGCCTTACCATGTGTAGTAACACATAGGTTATTTTAGGACGCAGACATATCATGGGACACTGTGACCGCCACCCATCAACTCAGACTGCCGAGCTGATGGAAACAGAGAGGCCTGATTCTGGCGTATTCACCACATTTGCATTTGTTAACGTGCGCACACTGGTTTCTGTGTTGGTGCATGTATTTTTAAGAAGTTGCCTCCTCCTCTCTACTTCATCACATAAACCCAACAGCAGACAGCGTGCCATCACCACGCATCGCTGTTAGCCGATAAAGAGTCTCGCGGCCCCTCTGCCGTGCATCGTTAATGAGTTAACACATGCAGTGCCACCACTGCAGCTGGAAGCCAGCAGCAGCCCAGACAGGGTGTGTGGGTGGAGGGTGCCGCCGGGTGTGTGTGTGTGTGTGTGTGTGTGTGTGTGCGTGCATGTGTGTGTGGTGGTGGTGGTGGTGGTGGTGGTGGGGGAGTTATAACACCTGCCTCGTAACTCGCCTGGGCTCTGTGTTGGCTCCGTTCCACGCTGGGGTCAGCTTGTCTGCTAATCTGCTAATATGGTGGATATAATTGCGATTGAATGGTCGGCGGCGTCGCGTGTCCAGGGGAAGCAGTTGTTCTTCCCCACTGCCAATGTTGTGATACCCAATCAGAGGTAATCAGCGCCATCGAACCGATCAGGCTAATGGAATCGGATGGGTTTTAATTCACACACCTGGCTGTTGCGTGCGTGTGTGTGTGTGGGGGGGTCTGTGTTTGTGTGCTCCTGCTTGCCAGTAAATGTGCGTGCGTTTTAATGTTTGCACATCTGTTGTTGTGTAAAAATATACCTGTCTCTTGTGGATTCGCTTCCGGTATATACAGTATGTGTGTGTGTGAGAGAGTGTTTCTGTTTCTATACTGTGTGTGTGTGTGTGTGTGTGTGTGTGTGTGTGTGTGTGTTAGTATACTTGAATATGCATGTTTGTGTGCCTGCATACTTTTAACTTTTGTGCATCGACATGTGCGCCGGCACGTCAGCTTTTGTGCGTCTTCCTGCGTCTAGTGCCGTTTTAAATTTCACGCGCTCGTGTGTTTGTCTGTATGTTTCCAATTACATGCGTGAAAGCCCAAGTACAGTATGTTGTACGTGTGTGTGTACAGTGCCTCTGTCGGTTTCTCCGTGTGTGCCTGTCTGTGAAGGTGCTTGTCTGCCTGCATATGTGTGTGTGTGTGTGTGTGTGTGTGTGTGTGTGTGTGTGTGTGTGTGTGTGTGTGCAAGCATGTGTGCCCCTCTGTGTGTCTCAGCCAACACCATGAATCAGTGGAGTTGGCCACAGCAGAGACGAGCAAAGCAGGATTAAGAGCATCCTCATTCTGGCTAGACAGGAGCCTGTGTTGCTCTTGGGAGACACGTCAACAGAGAGAGAAGAGAAAAGAGAAGTAACCCTCCTCCTCCTCCTTCTCCTCCTGTCATCTGCTCTCTCTCTCACAGTGCTGTGCCCTCCAGCTCTCCCTGCTTCTTCTTCCTCTTCTTCTTCTTCTTCTCCTCCTCTCCACTGTATCTCTGTCTCTCTCTCCCTCGCTTTCTTTCTCTCGCCATCCTGTCTCATGCTGCCCTCCCTTCCCTTCCCTCCCTCCACCTCTCAACAGTAGCTGCTCCTTATTTTCTCGCTCCTCTCTCCCTCGGTATCTGCAGCACAGAGAGAAGTTGCTGGCACAGGGGGATGGCAGACGGCCCTTTGTGAAGTTCAAGGCAGTTTGGAGATTTTGGCGGGTTCCAGGAGGTTCATTAAGAAAGCCTTTTCAATGAAAAGAACTGTCCATCTCTGAGGAGAGGGAACTGGACCAACCGCACACTCGGGTGATATGCACCTTTCATCGATACGGAAATGTCTGTCTTAAAGCAGACAACGGAACACATTATATTAATATTAAAGACCTATTTTTAAAATACATTTAATCCAGAAATGATAGAATTTAGTGCTTCCTTATTATTTTATGGGATGAAACAGTACTACAACAATGGGAACACATAATAATGAAACACTATTGTAGGCTGGCAGCCTCATTTAAACTTCATACCTTACTGTTCCCCTGTGCCCATTAGCATGTGCTTCTTATCCCTCAAGTTGAAAACTGAATTTGTGATGTGAAATCTGCTCTGTGGACAGTTTCTAGTAACTGACTGTTCTGAAAGCGTTTTCTTAAGCACATGAATGCAATTTTTTTAGTAAGAATTGAAATTGAACTGAACGTTTTATGTGCTAAGTAAGTTGCTGGGTTATTATCATTTTGTTGGATGTCACACATTTCAGGGTTTATGATTTGTAACTGTAAATCTGTTTTTATGGTTTTACAAAAATGAAACCTGAAACAAAAGACACACAGAGGCAGGAAGAAAAATGAACACAAAGCAGGCTTTAATGATAAGCTGGTGTCCAAATCTAAAATGCTATTTTAAAAAAGGGCAGGCAAACTAAAGAGAAAAACAAAACTGAAGACATACCTGAAGCAACAGAGAACAAAGCCAGGACAGACAGAGGAGACACGGGAGAACTGAGAGTAAAGGAAAAACACAGAGTTAAATACACAGGGGTTAATGAACAAATTAAACAGGTGTATACAGACAAAAGGGGTGGGGAAAAAGACAAAGACAGGAAGTGGACAAAATAAACGATGACACATGGGGATCACATTTCCAAAATAAAACAGGAAATGACTAACCGAAAAACCCCAAACCATGATGCCTGGAGGCTTTGTGAAAGTTCACAAGCCCATAACGAAGGTCCGTCATTCTCCTTAATTTACTTACTTTTCACAGTAAACAAAAAACGGTGTCATTCTGCCCCAGGGTGTGTTTTTAGATGACAGGTTGGCCTTCCTGTAGCAAAAGAGGTGTGATGTGTATTACAAATGTTGGCGTGTAGATTGACCATATACGTTGAGCAGGGCTGTCTGAACAATAATGATGGCATTACATGGCAATAACAGTAATTTACTCTTCTCGGTGGTTGATCTTGTCCTCTGCTCGGAGGGAGCCTTTGGACCCTGCTGTCACCCCAATATTGCAGTCTTTTTTGGTTGCTGTTCTTCTTATTTGAGATAGCTGGAAAAAATGTTAAAGAGGTCGCAAGAAAGAGGCAGTCGGACACAACTACCCCTCGAAATGGACGCTGTTCCTCTAATTGGGTTTTGCAGCTGGCTGAGCAACATCATACGCATAATCAGGGAATGCTGATTTACCTGATACCAAAAGGCCGATAGGAAAATATCAGAGCAATATATCAGTTCACCTCCCACATCCTTTCCTTCCACAACAGTCAGATGACAACACGCGGCAGCGTAAACATTAGAAGACACCGACAGACGCCTGCATTCTTAAAGGCAGCAAACAAGATAAAAGAATGGAAAAGAGCCAGATCCAAACATTGCCAGGAATTCACAGACTTGCATGCAAATTTGATGTATTTACACAATCGGAGCAGATATGCGCTTTATTCACACACTTGTCAGATGACATGAGTATCTCCAGATGTGTATGACGCTGACAAATATCCACATATGTTAAACAAGCGCCCGGAGTCTTTGAAGTCTAGTTAAACAGGCTCCCACACTTCACAACAGACACTTTGTCACACCCGCGCTGACGCTCGAGTATTTGGTCATGCAACATGAACACACGTATACAAACACAGGAACACTCACGTAACTGCGCGGTTATGTTAACACTCTTCACGCATAGCTCAGATTTCTTCCTCTAAAGTGGACTTTTTTTGGGGGAGTCAAGGCCCTTTCGGCGTTCAGTGCACTTTGCCTGCAACGGTATGTTCACGGTATGGAAGCCAAGAAGGCAAAGAAAGGAAGGAGGGAGGAAAAGCTAACCAACACTAGTGTCTCTCTCCTGTTTTATGTGGTCATATTCTCCCCTCTGACTAACTAGGAGGTTGTCTTTTGGTCTCGGTTTGAGTTTCATGCTGCCTGCTCTTTTCGGAAACTCTCCCCGATCGCCGTGGACATTCGATCACACTCCTGTCTTTCCGTCTGTCTCTCTGTGTGCCCATCTGTCTCGGTTTTAGCCTTATATTCTTTTACCAGATTCCATATGGTGGCGACAGCGGTAACACAAGACGTTTCTGCCTGTGAGGGTGACACTGTAATTTATGCGGATAATGCACGACAACCCCCGGAGCTGCGGCGACTCGCGGAATTTGATTAACTGCCCGGCCTACTGTTTGGATTCACAGCAGTGGGAGAGGGGGAAAATTTCACCGTAAACCAGGCTAGATTTCACTCTCAGGGGCTGTTTATTGCCATTCCACTTGAAAAGAAGAACCGAGGTGCTTTTTCAAAAGTAAAAAGAAACCCTCCGTGCAAAAGATGCACTCAAAGCTGGGCCGTAAAACTGCGCGTTTATTTAGCAAAGGAGGGCTTATGGCATTGCTCCTGATGGCCCCAGTGGATGCTGGTGATTGTTTTGAATAGCCAATATATCAGAGGCAATTGCCCTGTAATGTAATTGGCTGATAATGGCATCATGACATCATCTGCAGCCCTCCTCTGGGTAGGACTGAGAATCAGGTTTATTGTGCATGGAGTACTGCACAGGGACTGAGGGTAAATGGAATTAAGTCTGTACTGGTAACAATTTCAGTAAAATGAATCCACTCAACTTATTGTAAGCCTCAGCATTTATATTAATGAAAGAAAAACACCCCCTCTAAGACTTTCACTTTGCATCTATATAATGGGATTTTTCACATTACGTCTCTTGATTAAATTTATGGAAGGACATTTCCTCGTAATATAATTCTTAATCATCACAAGACGTTCTCCTTTTTTGGTGGGTGGGTTTTTTTTTTTTGACAAGAAAGTGGGACAGAAAATTGCGCGCCACCACCGAGACCATCATCACCCGGAGTAACACAGAGTCGGGTCGCGTAAATGTTTAATACAGGTTCGCGTACAGCGCAGGGAGAGCTTCCGCCTCCAAGACTCAGACTGTAACTGGAGTCTGCTCTCTAATTGAATGAGGCAGCCTGGAGCGTGTCAGAGGTCAGAAGTTCAATCCGCTGTCACCTTTTTCGGGGGCCGTAACTCTCTCCACCTACCTAATTCCCTCGCTATTCCTGTTCCTTCGGAGATGTCATTTTACAAAGGCGGACAGACAGAGCGCTATCGATCCGCGACACTTCAAGAAAACAGATGTGCTTCTCTACTGACTCGGTAGTAGCACCTTGGCTAGCAAGGGCTGCACGATGTGTGCTGCCTTCACCTCACCCCCTCCAGGTTTTCACTGTGCTTTCTGTCCTATTCAGCTCTTACAAGCAGCCATGCACATCAAGAGAGACCAAGGCTGCAGAGCTGGTTGAAAGGGACAGAAAAAGTGAAGGTGTTACATTTTGCTCCAGGGAGAGGAACGTGCCAAAAATCAAGGAAACGTACAAAGGTATCACAGCAGTGTATTTAAATAAATGTTAAGAACCTTATTTGTCATTTCTGAGCTAAAGGAACTTTTTTTTTGTTATGCTCAGATAAGTTATGTAAGGTACTTCAGTTATTTTGATGTCCTTATAATTATTTTCTTTCATACTACAATTCTTCAAGGCAAAAAGGTTGTTAGTATAAGTAAGTGAAACGTGCCTTGAAGAAGTGGACAGAACAATAAATCAGTATAGCGTATATAAAATGATAATAATTCAACAAATAAAAAACAGTTTGATATTTTTGTATTTGCCAGTTAGATAGGGTCTACTTCAAGATGTGTTGCCCACTTTCTTGCACAATGCAGCGCTACTGTGTTTAAAAACACTGTAAAATGCAAACACCAAGCAGCTGAAAAATGAGGTCAACATGGAAGTGCCAGAACCTGTAGCTCCTTGAATGGGCACTGGAGGATGGCTCCAAAAGCAAGTCAATCCGCATAGAGTCCCATATCAAAATAAAAATATAAAAATGCCTGACTTTAAGGCAGAAAGTAGCTAACATTAGTTTAGAAACGCAGTTCACGTCAATATCGGATTTGCCTGGAGTTACTTGGGGTCAGGCTGCAAGATGCCACCACAAATAGTGACCCTCCATCGTACACCAGAGCCCATCGTAGAGCATTTCTTGTGAAAGGTGGCGCTAAAATGAACTGCAGCTGTTTTCTCCACAGAATATTCTCACTCTGCTGCTTTATATGTCGGGTGCATCGCAAACCACTCACTTTCTGCTGCCACCTGGTGGTTGGTGGTGTTTGAATCAGTGGCATTCACATGCTTGGGCAACGGTGCCATGCGCCATTAGAGACAATGCACCTCACGTCGGAAATATGTGTCAGTATCAGTAACTTTAGACAGCTTGGAACATCTAATTTATTATTTTATTAAAGACTATACAACTATATGACATTTACTTTTCTCACTAGAAATAAATAATTGATAAATACAGAATATTTCCTGGTACTTTCATTCACTGAAGGTCTGGGACGTGCTGAGTCGTGTGCTGGCAACCTACGTCCCGCTGTCGCCCAGCCACCGCTGCACCTGACGCAGCCACAAGATTGCAGACGATTGAATTTATAATAACCACAGTGCAATTGGCCTTTAATTTCCATCGTTGAGCGAGTTACTTGTGGCTTTGGACTGAGGGAGCCGCAAAATGAGAAAAAAATAAAACTTCAATTGAGCAAACGACCCGGTGGTTATTTGCTGTATAAAGAGAAAGGAATGAGGACAGAACAAAAGAGAGCAGCCATCATCGGCTAGAGGCAGAGGGAGGAAAGTGTGTGTGTGTGTGTGCGTCGGTGTGTGTGACACAGAGAGAGAGTTAAAGGGCTTATCCTCTCATTGTGGAAGTCGGCAGGGACAGCACAAGAGGTCTCGGGCCAATTGCTTTCTGGGTAGCGGCAACCACCCACCCCATGCCGCCCAATCCCTCCCAGCCTCCCTTTGAAACACCCCCACCCCCGCCTGAGCCTCTTGTCACAGGTGAAGGAGTCGTGGAATAATTACCTCCGTTGCTCAGATGCGCGCTCTCCCTCTGCGCTCCCTTTCTCTCTCCTCTGCTCGCTGAATGCATTTCAAACATTCATTTTCCGTGTTCATTTCAGTTCGGCCCAAGAGAAAACACCTGTCATGACTCTAAACTGCTGTGTTTTTTTTTTGTTTTTTCTTTTTCTTTTTCTTTCAGCGGGTCCCTATAACTATGCCTACCCCCCCCCACACACACACACACACACTTGATGGTTCGCTCAGTTCAGAGGTAATTACATTGTAACGTTTAACTTGATAGGATTTGAAGATGGTTGAATGGAAATGAGAAGGGGTGGTCAGGTGGAAAAGAGGCAATTTCTTTGCAGGTCTGGAGCACATTTTTTTTTCTTTTCACTCGTGTCACTTTGAAAGTCAAGGGGGCACAAATGTGACTAAATAGCCTGTTTATCCGCCTCCATTTGTGTGTGCGTGTGTCGTTGTCATTGATGCATGTGCAGAATGTGATTTCGGGCTCTACAGGCTTCCAGGTGATTAAATAAACTTAAATTCACGAGGCATTTTTGGCTTTTTGGGAAATAAAAAACACATTTTCAAAATACTGATCATTTCCATTTGGCCTGGCATTTCAAGGATGGAATGTTTTCTGAAAGTAAATCACAGTAGCAGTTGTGGAGCCGGCTCACAGTTAATAAAAGCAATGTCCAAACTTGGCCATGAGAAATTTTGAGATGCTCCTTCTTTATTCTCACATGGGGGCCGATCTTACATTTTGGTGAATGTATGTCACAGCATGTAAATGGATAAAAAAGGCAAAAACTAGGAAAAATGAAGAGCGAAACCGGCTGATATCCCTTTTCCTGAAGCTACGTGGTATTTTGGAAACCTTTCACAATTTGTTTCTTTGGACAACCCTACCAGTGGCTCTCTAACCTGTGCCTCAAACCAACCCTCTCCTCCCACACATATTCTTTTTTTAAAAAAGATTTGAACAATCTCTGCCTCTACTCTCTGACCCCTGCTGTAGCCTTTCTTCCTCTCCTCTGCCTTCTATTTCTCTACCTCCATGCCTTTTTTGTCCCTTCTTGCATTCTTTCCACCATTTCTCCTTAATGGCCTTTAAGCTTCCTCTGCATGCCCACCTAGTCTTCTTTGATGAACTCTCTGCCAGCAGTTGAGATTATGACCTGCAATGTGCAGTGTCATTTTTCCCCCAGTCTACTGTCTTATCACTGTGCCAGCACAGTTCTTATCAGTAAATACATGTAGGTACAGGGGAACAAGATGTGAGGTAAGGAAAAAAAATCTGCAAATTGGGAGGCGTGATGCTGTGCATTGTTGGCCACAATCTAAAGTGTTACCCACTCTTTATTTAAAATATTTGGCCCCAGTCATGGCCAGGTGTAGCTTGTGGTATGGGCGTGTGGGGTTAACAGAGCTTTTACTGCCCTAGTTTATGAAGGCAGGGTGAGGAAAAAGGAGAGCCCAACTTTGCAGATTTGGGCCAAAGATAAGCATCCAGGTCCCTCCTTAAAAATTCCGACTGGATAATGGAAGACATTCCCCTTTATGGAGAAGCAGCTGTAAAACTGCAGTAGAAGAGAGGAATAAATCTTTCAGAAATAATTTTCCAATGTTTGGCCATTTAAAAGTGAGGACAATAACTCAAATCCCTAAGCAGCCATGTGTGCATGCTCCACGGATTGTTTTTTAATCTTTTGTAGGTTCCATTTCGGACGACTTGTCCCCAAGGAGGAGATAAACTGTAGGAGGGCTTGAGAGGTTGCAGAGGTCGCAAGGTCATAGTTGAGTTACGGTGACAATAAGGAGACAGAGCTTTATGGATGTTATACATGTGCTTATGTATTCAGGTGTCTCACTGAGCTCTTTCAAACCTCCATCGACCGCAACGTGATAAGTGGGTCCGTGGGAGTTTCCACACACATGTTTGCAGGGTTGACCGTTATATCAGTTTGTCAATAGTCTCCAGTCAGTGTCCATTAAATGAAAAGATGCTTTAAGCCTACGGAACAGATGCACTCTTATCTGAGACTTGACTCTTTTCTTCTGGCATGAGAGGACACAGCATCATAGAACGTTTTAGAAATGCTTTAATTTAGAGACATCAGGCTTACGGAAACATTAAGGTGCCCATAACAATGGATGTGTTAGAGTATCAGAGGAAACTACATGCGTTGGCCTTGCCCTCCGCTGTCACTCCGACATTCCCATGCCTGGTGAACGGCCCCAGTATGGGATCCCTATTCTGATGACAGACGAAAGGGCAAGTCAAGTCTCCCACAGCTCCTGAAGGACAAAAGCTAGTCATAATAAGTCAAGGCTGATCCCTGGACCCTGGGCCCCTCCAACAAGGAAGACAAAGCGTTGGGTTCTCCTCACAAAGGCAAGTTATTACAGCCGAGAGCCTCACGTTGCTACATTGTCAATCAAACTCCGGTCTGACAGAGAAGCGGGGCTGGCCTGTTTTTCTTCACTTAATTTGAGGAAATCAAAAGTATTTTCTCTTTCACTCTCCCCTACCTACTGCTCAAGCACTCTCGATCCCATTCCCTTTTTTTTTCTTGCTTTCTCATTACTTCCACTTGCTCCCTCCTCTCCAATTACAGACTAGTCTTTCATCTCCTCGGCCAAGGAATGGAGTGATAGGATCAGGAGGAAGAGTGAAGAAAGAGGCTTTGTTGCCCTTCACCTCCCCCCTCTTGCACCCCACCCTGGCCTTCTAATAACCCCAGGGCCACTCAGGTCACACTTTGAGATTGCAATTTACACAGTTTCAGCTCTGTGGTGCAACATAAAGATATAGCCATTATTCATTTTAACTCGAACACACTGTACTGCGATGATGATGCCATTCTCGCTCAACGATGGCAATACTGCACATTGGTTCAAAACAAGTAAATAAACACCATTAATATCTCAAAAATTCCATTTCAAATCCTCATTCGTCTATTCCTCACCACCATTGTGAAGTAGATATTTGTTGCAATATTCCCCCTTAAAAAAGCGCAGCGAATCAAAACATGCAAAGGACAACATTTTCTAGTTGTCTGCTTGCCTGCAAAATCTTTTGTATAGGGTCCATAGGGTCTTGGGGTAGAGAGACACAATGCATGGGTTTAAAGTCTCATCAATTGTGGTTTTCTTGCCTACTGGATTTTCTGGCATATTTGAAAGACCAAGTCCTTGGTTGGTATCTTAATGTCGTCCTTGGGTTTATGGAGGCTTACTTTTTGTTAGCTCTGGTGCCCCACAAGTCCCAGCTAATCTGTTGCTGTGGCTTTCCTGGCGAAGCTTTCTGATGACATTGAAGTAAATGGAGCCAGACAACAAACACTAACAAAGGGGTAATGCTATCCATAGCTAATGTGTGAGCGGGCCTCCTCCTGAGTGATCTCTTACTTTTAACAAGTAGAAGCCTCCATAAATTTCATATTCATTTGAGGGACTTAGAGCCTGGCAGTTACTGACCTGCAGAGAGATCTTGAGACATGAACACATTTTCAAGCTCTCATGCTCAAACCCTCGTGGAACTGAATGCTGTCATCACTTTCTGCTGTTGTTTTGCCACTGGTCCTTTGGTAGATTCCTTCTCGGCACCAGTAAAGAAACTTGAGTTCACCGCGAGCTCCCTGGAGCCAGGGCCTTTCCCAGGAGCACAGCCCCCCATAGGGTTAGGGTAATTAGGCCAGGTGAATAGACCAGCAGCCTGCTTACAGTGGGGCCTTGTTCCCTGCTGTAACATGGCCCATTGTCTCAGGACTGGGGTAGAGGGGGAAGGTTTCATTCAGGAAATGGATCAGGGGATGGTACTTTAATTAGAGTCACCATAATTGAGTCTAATGCAGCCGTAATTGAAGATTCGCTAAAAGGATGGATTTGAGTAGCGTCCGGCACAATGCAGTGTCCTGCCTAGGGGCAGTTTGGCGAGGAGGGGTAGTCTGAATCACCTGGGGAACACTGTCATTCCACTGCAGAATAAATAACATCTGGTATGATTGGAGCAATTTGCCAGCCTCAAGAAGAAGAAGAAGAAAAAAAATTGGATAATGTTCCTGTTTATATGGAAATACTGTTGTTAAACATAATGACTTGGACGAGCGATTGTATTAGAAGCGTGCTGAAAATCATGGCCAGAGACGGCCAATTGTGGCAGCAATGTAGGAAATCATGGATGTGCTCTATATTGCTGGCCGTGCCCATCTTTGTCTCCCACCCCAACTGTCTTCCCTCGGCCTGTAGCCGTGCTCTCTTCCAGCCTGTTTTTCTCTGGTGCACGGAGCTGCTACAGGCAAGATAAGGCTGGTCTCCCCGAGTTAGGGCTTAGCATAATCCCCCTTCCTTCCTTGGAAAAAAAAAAAGAAAAAAAAAAAACAGCACAGAGGCTCATCAACACACGGCTGAAGAAGAGAGGAGGAAGTGATGGAGAAAGAGAGGGAGGGAAGGCAGGAACGGGGGAGGCAGAAAGGGTAACGAGGGAGAGAGAAAGCAGGGGTAGGGGAACAGGGAATATAGTAAGACTGCTGCCACACATTTAGCAAAATTTCACCAGGCGTGAAAGATGTACAAAGGAATGCGAGTGTGCAGTGGCAGTGGCAATGGAGAAAAGGGGGAGGAACAGTTATGCGTTCCCGACGATCAGAGTGCGAGCTAATCCTCTGACAAGGGGGTCTGGGGAAACCCAATCCCGATGCCCAGAGGCCTGACATGCCTAAAGCTGGCACCCCAACTTCTGTGGAAGCATTCAGACAATGTGTCTGTGAGCTGGTGCCATTTACTGCCTAGGAATAAGCTGGCACGGGCACAGCAGTTCAAAGATGGGGTTCAGACAGAGCCGCTCTCCACCTCTACAAACACAAAAGAACGGGTCTGTCGTGAAAAATGAAGAAAACAGCTTAGGAAATGTTCTGCAGACGCACGGATGGGTGTGTTGAAGGAAAGATAGATGGGTGGATGTGTGCTCAGGGGTAGATGAATGGATTAGAGGCCCGTGTGCCAGTATCATTCACATCAGACCCGGAGGTAGAGTCGGCAGGATGTATTAGGTAAAGGCGCTACAGTGTATGCCACACTACTGTCCTATTTTTGTCTCCTGCGAGCTGCAGATAGAGAGCAGCAGAATAACAAGAGAGCAGTTGTCACTTGTCATCATGATCACCGAGTATCAAAGATTCCCGGAGACTCAAACACGAAGTAAACTAACACAATCAAAATGGCAATAGAGCTGTTCCCGTCAAGGCAATACATCAGTTTCGCCTTGACACCAGGTTGCAGTCTTGAACAAAGACAATCTTTTCCCTCCACGTTTTTTTTTTTTTTTTTTTCATCCTTCTTCATTGTCTCACTTTCTCAACCCACAATCTCATCCACTCGCAAACAAAATAACACTATACTCGAATGATTCATCTCAAGGAAAAAAAAGGAGAGCACAATCAGATCTGGCAGGTGTGCGACAAGGTGTGACGAGTTCCTGCGACTTTCCAAAGCCAGGCTGAATTCCAGGAGGTAAAGCATCATTACATACGTGGAAAACAAAGTCGCAGCGGGGCTGACACTTCAATAATAGTTGGTGATTGAAACAATAGCAAGGAAACCATTTTGGGGTAACGCAACACCAAGTGAAAACACAACTGCGCCGAGAGCCCTTTTCATCTTGGCGGACCAGGGTTCAGCGTTCAAGGGGAGACCAGAAGACATGCATGTTAGTATAATGCCGTCACTGTCTTATTGACCTGATAATGTTTTGGTGACTGACAGCTATTTGGGAGTTTTGACGTTTTTGGGCGTCTCAGTCACTCTCGCCTCAACATTCAATGGCTTCTTTGTTGTGAGGCTAAGTTAAGACAAACATGGGGCTCCGGCAAGAGAAAAAGCTCACTGAAGCCCTGAGAACAGCAAGATTCTCTCAGCTCTTATGTTGGCATTAGAAAAAGGCTTTCATTACATGATTCTTTCTTTTGACGGCACAAAATCCCATTATGTCGGAAAGCAAAACATTTGCGGTTTACCATGTTTAGAGGGGAAAAAAAATGGCTGGGTTCATTTCCGAGGAGCTGCAAAGAAACAAGAAAGTGAAAACGTGACAGAGATCGACTTTGCAGTGTACCGTGGTGGTAATTATTTTGTGGAATGGAACCCTAAATTAAATTCAGATGAGATGAATGTTTTAATCAATTGGCAATCTAGGGCTGACATGAGATTGATGGAGAATGTTTCATTATCAACATACAATTTCCACTGTCTGGAGCCTTATGCTGATTTTCATTCGTGGCAAACGGTGCCACATGCCGTTCAAGTTGTTGACAATTAACAAGACTGACGATACAGCAATTCATCATGTCACACTGGTCTGTTTTATTCTCCGCCTGAAGTGTGCGGCGTCTGTGAGCAGTCTTTGGTTCTATCAGAGCATACACTCAAGTCAGCCTGAATGTGTCTGTGATGAGAGGGAAGCATGCAGATGAAAGGATTACTGAAGATTTTTGTCTGGAGAGGAAAGTCAGTGCTCGCGGGGAAGTAAAGGAATGGAAAGTGGAAAAGATGGCAGGAGTAATGACAAATGCCGTCTTTTCTGATGGTTTATATGTGGCTCCATTGATGGTTTTAATGAATTCATGAACATGGTATGCAGTCTGTGGCGGATCTTCTCTGTCTCTTCAGCACCACTTCCCAGTGAAAGAGGAATCTTTAAAAAGGACTGGCACGGCTGTTTCTCAGATGTGTGCCCTGTTTACAAGACAGCCTGAAGAACAAGCATCATGAAAGCCAAGTGAAATCTCAGAATGACAAAATGATTAAAGGCATATTAAATTAGCAACAGAGAGGTTAGAGGGATGCTTTCTTTATTCTTTTTTGGACTTGAACTCTGTATTGTTTATATTAATGTCAGTCACTGACAGCATAAAAGTTACGTAACTGCATTACACGACTGGGTGTTACGCTGGGTGCTCATGGTGTTTCATTGTGTTTTTGTCAAGAAAATAGAAATGTTTTGATATGAGTTTGTCCTTGCCGATTCTGATCCCTGATTTGATTGCTATCATTGTTGTATGGCTGTCCGTTCTCACTCTCAAGGCGCCAAATCCAGCATCCTGGTCAGCAGCCGTGCGCCTCAAAGTTTGACGCCATAGGTACATCCGTAGCGCCACGTCTTCAAGCACCTTAATAGTGCAGTAGTATGACGAGCCAGGTGGTGATTTGGGTGTTTGATTGTACTCCTGTTTGTGACCAAAAGTGATGAGTAATCCGTTTTTAATTGATGTAATGCAAGAACGTTAATATACGTAAATCATGTAACTTGTATGTACATTAATGATGCCACTTACTGAAGTTCCGTCAGTAACCCGTAGATTCCACCAGGTACTCATAGGTTTCACTTTAGTGTATGTGTTAACTTCCATCAGGTCTGGTCCGCTGCATATTTGCTCCATCCCAGCTGCGGCAGCCCAGAGCCCTTCAGAACAAATTCGGAGGACTTCTACTTTGGCGGGTGCCAGAGCACGACGCAGCAATTCAGCTGAATTTAGTAACACCAGCATACGAATCTCAAAAAAGAGACAAACTTTTCTACTAATCTTTCTGTCAGGAACACTTTGTGTTGTTGTTTTCATAACACAAACCTATAACTGTGGTCACGAGTGGATGTGTTTTGTGCAGCCTGGCTCAGGTTCAACGGCTTGTCAAATATGAGCAAATACATACACACTGAATGCCAAAGAACTATCTTGTATTATAGTTTGTTTGACTGTCAGTCAAAATAGCAAAAGAACACAAATGTCAACAACCATGAGGCTGTAGACAAAGTTACCAAAAACATCCGCTGTGTGCGGACACTGGCTACTGTTGCAGTAGAAATTCTGACAAGTTGCTGGGAAAATAGCAGTGTCCTATCTTAGGGCAAAACAGATCGATGCATACACTCGTTTATTTGCAGATAGCCAATCCAGCATTTTAGGCTGTATCAGAGGCATTTCATGATATCAGACCAAATCTACAAGAACAGGATAATTTTTTTTCACCCAAAAAGAACACCGACATCAACAATAAACATCGATATTCAGAGCAAAGGGTTAATACAGAATAGCCTGGAAGAAGCCAACACAAACTTCCTCTGAGAGCTTTTTTTTTTTTTTTTTTTTTACCAGTGCTCAGCATTCAAACATGAAGAAACTAAAGCTGGCACAGATGCCAGTTTCTTCACCCACAGTCGCCTCGGGGGACCAGAATGCAACGCAGCAAAAAAAAACATGGTGTGTTCAGAGCAACGATGAGGCCTGACCAGAGGAGCCTTTGCTCCTCTCATTGCTCTCTCACGCTATGCAAAAAACAGAGAGCCACACTGGAGCGAGACCTTGCGCAGTCTTTCAGAATACAGTTTGAGATGCATGCCACGCGGACACTTTCATCTGCACCTGCTGATACGCTGAGTTATTTTCCAGCTTAGGCTTTTGCCACCAGTACGACACAGACGGGGATGAGGGGGGTTTTGTTTGTGGTTCTCAGGGTTTTGAAAAATTATATTTGAGCGATTCAGCAGCAGCGTTTCTTTCCAGAAACAATGCTGCGGTTACTCTAAATAATCCACAAACCACAATGTCAATAGTTTTCACCAGGAAAGATTTTCTACAAATTATGAATTGTACAGAAGCATTTCCACAAAACTGTCTCGTCTGTCAGAGTTACTTATACTCACTTCCTATACTCAGACACCCTGCTTATCTAATATTACACCACCAGTCACAAGCATCTCCTCTCTGATATGTAATTATGGAAGTATAAGTACAGTATAGTCAACTATCCTTTGCCATGTACTGATATTGCAGATACTTGTCTCTAATCAACTGTTTATTGATCAAGTATGGATGATTATTACAGTAACTGTACCCAGGCTGATTATTTGACTTGCCATCTGGCAGTTGCTGCATGGTCCACCATTGTTTCACTCTAAACATCTGGGTGTAGTCAAGCACAATGGGTCATGCTCTTCCTCCATACAGGATTTAGTGTAAAGTTACTCCTCACAGCATTCTGGATGATCAATGAGTCATCCTGAGCCCAGCTGCCTCCCCCGATTCCACCGTACGGATTAAGAGTTGGTTAAAGTTATGAAGATCCTGTAAATGGTCGTCTGGAGAAATCCCATTCTTTCAATGTAGCTGTTTTCTTCCATTTCTTCATTTGATTTATTGTGTCAAGGACACATGCACACTCCATCAAGTGATGAGGAAGAAAAGCAAAAAAACCAAAAAAAAAACATGGCAGAATCATCTCCGATTTTATGCAAGTGTTTCAATAGGACGAAAGATTAGAGAAGGGCCAAGCCGGATTTGTTGTCTTGCCAATCGACAGGCTTGGCTCCAGCAGAACCTGATCTGAATGCAAAGCTCCTCAGGAGAGCCATTGTGTCTGTCTTGCAGGAAGGCCTGTATCTGTAAAGCCGCTCGGTTTTGGATTACTGATCTCTTGGATCAATGGTTCAGGTCGCCAATCAACTTGTGATCTGAGAGTTAATCGACAGATTTCATATCCAAAAATCAGCTCTGCGCCAGAATCCTACAGTACTTTTGTTGTTTACCAAAACATGTAAAATATTTAAGAGACATTTAATGCAAGATCCATGATCATGGAATTATAAATTGATTGTATTAAATATATATGAGTTTTATTACTTACTTAAGATCATTTATTAATCAGCACATTTCTCTATTTCACTGTTTGCTTTTAACATCTTGAGGATATGCATATGAGTGTAACTTTTAAAGGTGCCATATGTTAGAATAGGCCACCTGTTCAGTTCAAATCGGGGTCAGCATATTACCAAAGTAACCGCTAACTGCTGCTAACTGTGGCTGTTGTTAGCTAGCTAGCAAGCGTGGTTAACCGTGCAGCTAGCAGTCATATTAGCTGACTCAGACCGGACTTTGAGCTTAGCTTAGGTTTTCTTTACAATCATTTAATCAATTCTTGAGGTAAAAACCAGATAAAAATCCTAGTTTCAATGGATATCTCTGTAAGAAAATGCAAAGACATCTTCAGCATTGCATCAAAAATCACATTTCTTCAAATTCTGTTGAAAATGTCACTTATTTCTATTGTTTTAAACTAAACTCTTACCTATTGCACCTGTTTTCTCTTATGAGCAAAGCACATTAACCTATGAAGTACAGCATGTATAGCTTCACCTAGCCAATAACAATTTATATTATGCAAAGGTTTGTGTGTTCTGAATCGATTTTAATGTGATAGATGTGCCAACATGTGAAGTTGACAGCAAAAACAGTGTCAGTGTTCTTTGAAATATATAGGTTTAAACATGAGATATATAACCTGCGCAGCACTTCATCCTCCCCTCGCCATACCAAACTCCTGACAGGTAGACCTGAGACCATTCACCATCCAATTCTCTGATTGGAAAAACCTTAAGCTTTGTTGAAAACATTCTCCTATTTTAAGCAAACACTGACTCACCTCCAAATGACGGGCGTCGTGCCAACTTAAATATATATTAAGATGCGGCATACCAAACCAGAGGCATGATGCAGATCACTTTTGTCGGCTTTACCAGGTGTGGGAATGAAGAGAAAAGAAAACAGGCATAATTGCTGATGCACTCTGTAATTAATGTGTCAGAATGAGGTGAAGGAAACAATTGCCCTGCAAGTACACGGGCTGGGAAGAATAATGAACTGTGTCGACAACAGGTCATGTATCTTCAAAGAGGGCTGAGGATGTTTTTTTTTTTGTTTGTGTTTTTGATCATTAAATTTTCAGAGAATGTTCAAAGCTGAACCCAAATTGTTTAAATCCTCATAACAAGTTTATGAGCCATTGTCCGGGTTTCTCTTAATTGCAATTCTGTGCAAACTGAATCAAAAAGGCGGATCGGCACTTGTACTTCACTTGAGTATTTCCATTTTCTGCTACTTAATACTTCCACTCCACTACATTTATGCGATAACTTCAGTCACTAGTTACTTTGAAGACTACAGGCTGCACCAGAGCCAAAGTAGCACATTTTTAAATGTATTTCTTTTATCAGCAATCAGATAATAAACAAGTTGAATGTACAATCTATTTGTATAATGTACTTTTGATTCTTAAGTACATCGAATATGAGATACTTTAAGGCTTTTACTAAAGGAGATGTTCATGTGGATGATTCTCACTCATTCCAAAGTAGTATTTTACTCGAGTATAACTTGTGAGTACTTTATCCCACACTACTTGTTGTATTGTATTCTTGTGAATACGTTGACATATTGGCATCAGTGATAGAAACGTGAAAGTACGAATAAACTAAAATGAACCTGAGTTGGAGTCCCATGTAGACCATATTGTGAGCTAAATATTGCTCAGTTTTCTCTGACAGTTGTAGCACGATTCACTTTCAGCGTCAACGTTGATTTGCTGCCTTCGATATGAATTACGTAAGTGAACGACGTGGCATTACAAAGGCAACATGTTGTGTGCTGTTGTCAGTCTGATCCTGCCTGCAGACTTTGATCGTGATGGCTTGTAATGTAGGGAATAACAAAATTCAGGCATTAGCTCCTTCTATATTCCTACATGTCACTCTGAGTAAGCGTTGTGCCCGAAATAAGAAAATGTAAAGCGCAGCCACTAATTACTTGGACAGTTGTCAGAGTGTGGGACGTCCAAGTGTGGGATGACACAGGATGGACACCGACAGCTCCATGAATGCTGGCTTGAGACATCCAAAGAATTCAGAGGGTTTTTTTTTTTTTTTTTCCTTTTTTTTGTTAATCCTTGCTTGAGGTTAACCAGACAGGTGTGGGTACATTAAGGGCTCTGTGTCTCGCTGGGAACAGATCCCAGCCTGATCACGAAGGGATTTCAAGTTTGCAACGTGCGTGAAAGTACCTGGGGTGAAAGAAACGCCCAGGAGCTGAGACTTAAGCCTTGTGGGCAGGGACTGTTTGCTGACTGCGCACACTTGAATTGTTCGGCGCCGCAGGGGGCTAATTGGTGTAGGACGACATTCATCCGCATTCTTTGGCAGGGAATTCACTGCGAGGAGGGTTTTAAACAAGGATCAAGGTCTCTTTTCATTTTTTTAATTCTTTTTTTTTTTTTTTACATGTATAAAAAGTAGAAAGCTAAATAATCTACCAGTCCTGCATCGGGAGTTTTTGTGTTTGTGGTTTCAGTTTCTGTAGACACAACACAACTCTTTGTTTGTGCATTTATGATGGCTATCGCCGCTCATAACTACCCAGTAATGGCTCTGCACAATGCAAACAAGAAGCTGCGATGGAAAAAAGGATCACTTGTTGTGTGGTAGAGGATTTATTCTGAGTAGGTCCTATCTGATCCAGAGTGTTTATGGAACAGCAGGCCTTTATGTAGTGTGTACGGGGGTTGCATCACGAGTGTTTCGTTTAATTTGGTCGTACGGGGAAACAGCAGAACATCAGAACTTCTTGGGTCACGTCTTTAATCAAATATTTAATCTATCCGAGCGCAGACTCTTTTCGCTCCTCTCCCTCCCACACACACACACACACACGCCAAACACACAGAAAACTGCCACTAAAAGACCCGTTGGGCTCCTTTACCTGTCTCCCACCTCTCACCTGTCTCTGTGATAAATTGGACACATCTGGTGTTTCCCCCAGGGCCACCGGCCACTGTGTGTGCTTGCCAACAGCTCCTGCCTGCTTTTGCTCAATCTTTCATCGGTGCTGGATTTTCTTTTTTTCCACCAAAGACAGAGAACTTGGATCCTCCACGGCGTACCTCGCGAGTCTTCAGAAATGTACCCGAAAGGTTGCAAAATACAACCACAGCTTTTCTCGCATGTTTCTGATCTCGCAGACACGAGGAGGAGGAGGAAGAGGACAAGGAGTGAGAGGGAGATCAGGCTGTTTCTCTCCTGGAAGATGCTCCACGGTTGCTCCCTGCCCAACCGGCTCTCCTCCTCTGGTTGGAAAACAAATGAAAAGCCAACTGGTTGTGACAGCAGCTATTCCTTGCTTGGCCCCCCGGGGGCCTGAGCGCTGGGGTAAAATGGGGGTCGTCATCAGGAGGAGCAGTGCCTGGGAGCTGAACCCAGACTTGTGTCGAGGGTTAAGTGCTTTGAGCTGAGACTACAGGAAGCCAGATGGGTCTGCTTCTTGCGTCCGCTTCATCTTAAACCACGGGCCGAGAGCGGGCGGCCACTGCGACTGGCTCTGCTCAGCTCTTGTCAGTCAAGCACAAAACAAATTGACCAGTGAAAAGCTTTTATTGTGGAGGCGTCAGAGCCAGATCTTTGAGGTTTGGCTCCTCGCTTGAAAAATCTCGCCCTCTCCTTTTGCCTGAGATTGCAAGAAAAGAGAGGAGCAAAAAAAAAAAAGAAGCTATTCTCCCGTTGACATATTTTATCATGCCCTTAACTGTACTGTAAATTATGCATCCGGTTTGTCGCTCATTATTTTTAATCAGCATCGAAACAGGCTACCGTTCTCGGGCTATAAGTCCGGATGTCTTTCTTTCTCTTCTTCTGCCTTGTCTTCTGCTTTTCCCTTCTTACATTGTACTTATCAGCGTCATTACAGGGTCTAAATCCACTATCACTGGGCTGGAGTAATGAAAAACAACTGTGTTTTGTGTTGGAGGGCAAAATGACAGGATTTACACAGACATTCTGTGATCACTCGGAATTATGATCAAAAATATGCTTATTGGGGAGCTTACAGCGTTAGCATGTTACTGGGATATGTTTGGGGGGGCAAGCTGAAATTATTCATACACATGTGTAGGCTTAGGAAGGAGAATAATATAGTGTTACAACTGCATCGCTTGCACCAATAGAATAATGAGCATGTTCGGTATATTAAATAGTTATTCAAAGCAAGTCTCACTATCTTTTGCAGCTTGTGTGCGCGTGTGCTAAGATGTGTTAAATGTGTCTGCGTGTGTGTGTGTGTGCGCAAGTAGATACAAATATGTGAATTCATCCCTTTAATTCCACTTCCCACAATCCTCATTTACATGTTACGATGCTGAAATGTAAAGGAGGCAAAATTGCAAAAATGCTGGCTCGCTCGCATAAAAAAAAAAAAAAAAAAGGAACGAAAACTGTTTTTGAAAGCATCCGAACGGGCGAGCGGGCGACACGCTCCTGCAGGGGGAATATTAGCCGCGTACGGTCAAGTGAACGCCGGCAAATAAAAGTGTTTATTTAGTCTGAGTAAAGGAACAGTACCATCACGTTGACAGACTCATCCATATTCATGAGGTTCCTTCAGAGGGGAAAAAAAAAAGAGAGAGAAAAGAGACACGAATCTGAATATAGAAATGAAAATTACAAATGCATGAGATTTCTTAATACTACCACCTACCCACCCCAGCCCTCCTTCTCTCCTTCGCTCTCTCCTCCTACCTAATCCCCGTCTCCTCAATGCTCGCATTCCTGTTTGCCTCGTGTTTTCTTTTTGTGTCAGTCTCACTCATTTTATCAACCCTCCCCCCCTTGCTCGGTCTAATTGCCCATCTCATTTTGCAATACAGCCTGTGATCTGACTAACTCTGACGCCTGGCTGTTTCAGCCACATATGCGCAAAAACACCCATCACGTCCTAAAACTTGGTCGCACTCTGTTCGCGCATGTCTGACTCTAAACAACTGGAGATGTTCTTCGAGGGGGGGTGTGTCCTTACGGTTGTTTGTGTGAGTTGGTCGACATCATGAACATTAGCTAAAGTCTATGGCGTGCTCGAGATCGTTCCCTGCCGCGACTGTCGCGTCCCGACACGGACACAGACGTCGCACTGAAAAGGATTGGGTGCATCCGAGGCATTTGACTCCATCTGCCGCATTATTGGCTACAGCTATTGATTTTCCTTTCATGATATGGAGATTCATTCACACAGAAGAGGCCATCTCATCCTCTGATAACTTTTTAACCTTGAGAAATATGCATGCTCGGGCAGTCCAGAGAGCGTGTTGTGGTCAGGACTAAATTGATGAACTGGCATGCATTAGCATAGTTCGAGTGTTCCCCCCCCCCCAGGGAGTGTGGGTAGCTCGGAGCAGTTCCCGCTGCTCAACAGTGTTTTTTTTTTGTTTTTTTCGCGAGGCGCGCGTGCGTCCGCGTGGCTGCGAGTGTGTGGGAGAGACACCTACTCTGTATATGTGTGTGCCCGCGGCCCCTCTTGTGCAGGTGGGTGGATGCATGTAAGCCTGTCAAGAGCACTTGGAGAGGAGCTGCCAAGGTGAGAGAGAGACTGACCCTGGCCACCTGTCCCTGACACCCACCTCACAGCTCCCCCCCCTCCCTCCCTCCCTCCCTCCGCTGCGCTGTCCTCCCTCCACACACAGCCATTGGTCTTTACGCAGGTGATTGATAGGGCCAGGTAGCACAGGCATTTAAGGCTGAACGGGGAGAAAACGGGGAGGGGCGGCGGATGGATGACCGAGTGGCCTCTGTGCCGGCTTAGTCAGGTCTGACGGAGAGACAAGCAGACAACACCTGCACTCAGCTGTGGCGTCACCTGGCTGGCACGCCACAACCCCTTCAAAAACCTAATAACAGCTCAGCACTGTGAGACTTTTTCTTCACTCTGCCTCCTTAATCACAGGCCATTAGTAGCCGTGATTCAGGGCCGAGTGAGATGATACACCATGATTTTACATGAGGGTGCAGATAAATATCTCGTCGGAGAGGTAGCGTGCCAGGACAGGTTCCGAAGACACGTTCACAGGCTTTGTTTTTGCAACACGAGCCTCGTTTCTTCTCCTTGTTCTGGTTTAGAGGAAGAGGTTTGTCTGTCAACTTCCAGTCACGGCGATTTCCGATGTTTTTTTTTTTTTGTTCCTTTCCACCCAGTTTCCGAGCTTAAAGGGCCTTGTTGACATGTAATGGGGTGAATCCTTGCTGGATGAAAGGGAATACCTTGTCTGGTTGCAGAACAACACAGGGTCGGTGCCGCTTTCAAAAACTCTGCAGACTTGGCATGGAAATGGCCACCCCCACAGTCAGCTCTCTGTGTTTATGCTTCTCCGAGACTTGTGAAAATAAACACTCTCCCTGGCAGCCGAGGCACCGTCAGCTCACTGCCACATAACGATTAAACGCATTTTTTGGAATCATTATAAAGGACATAAATCACAAAAGAAAACAGAGTTTTAAAGGGGGTTGTCCTTGCAAATATAGAACAAAACGGAGCCACTGCCTCAGTTGCCAGAGGCATTAGCATGATATCTTCTGAAAAAAAAAAAAAAATCCTGTTCCATTGTGTCATGACTTCTTTCTTTTGTCAGTGTTGTACTGCAGTTAAACTGCACTGAACAGCTGTACTTGAACACAGAGAAGCGGAGAGAGAAGGCAGCGCATTGTCCACGCGCACATGTGATTCATGCTAGTTCCAAACTCATCTCTCAGAGGTGGAAAGCGCTACCTTCTGCCCTCCGATCATTCAGTCTTCATTTAATCAGGTAATCCAATAAACTGCCACGATGGGCTCAAAGGAATTGACGTCCTACCTCGATGGTAAACGGATTTATTTTAGCGAGACTACGCCGCAGCTGTGTGCACATGTAAATAAATTATCCCAGAAGCTGATGGATTGAATCGTGATTTTGGAGAGAGATAGCTTTGGGGACAACAAATTATTCAAGGGAATGTTGGAAATGTCAGATGCAAATCATCATGTTGGTTGGCATTCAGAGCTGCTTGCACTGTGCAGCATGGATGGACTCGTGTTCGCACACGGGGCAGGACCTCGCATTCAGGCAAGATGTTACTCCCAAGCAATGGACTGATGACGTCTTTTAGATTCTCGCAGCTAACACGACAAAATGATGACCTTTTCGGTGACTTTAGTTAAATAAACTGCTCAAATTCTATTAACGTCGATGTCTGCCAGTGTAGGCGCGCCGTCAATACCGAGTTAAGCAATCAGAGCATCAGGTCATCATTGTGCAGACACTGGTTATATATGATATCTATTCTGTTCTTGAAACTCAGCACAGATGCCGCCGGACTGTTATTTAAATCTTTCTATCCTTCAGCCACGAAGCTGATCGAAATCATTTACGATAAGTCCAGAGCTGAGAAGTTCACAAGGATTACAAACGTAAAAACAATGGCTAGACAAAACAAGACAAAAATACATGTGGCTGTAATAGAAAGGAGACGCACATATTTGATTTAGTTGCCTCACGGAACTGTTGCAGGGGACAAAAAGGGCTCAGGTTCAGCAAGAGTAGATATTTTGACTACCTGCTACTTTTTTTTTTCTTTTCTTTTTTTTAAAAAAAAGGGTAAAAACAGTGGTTTGAAGGAGATTTTGAAGAAGTTACTTTGTGCACATTATCGAGGAAACCTTGCAGGTCCCTTGTACAAAACAGTGCAATCACACGCAGATGACTTTTGGTAACTACTACCAATGTACCGACACTTTACACGAAAGTCAAAGAGAGGTTGGAAGGCATTTAACAGACGGGGTAACAGAGCAGAAAACAGCAAAACAGTTTGTTGTCCTGAAAAAAATTATGCCAGGGATGTCAAAGATAACAGAACATTGTGTTTACCAGCCAAATCCAAAAGTATTGTCATTGCCCGTGACCTGAAAACTTCCGCTGTTTATTTTGCATTACAATACACGACAACATTTGTGCAGCCAAAAAAAGGTCTCGCAAAGAGCAAACAAGGTGTCCGACGTAAAACAGAACGTGTACGAGAAAGACAGCGCTGACTGACTGAAACGACACAACTCTTTTAATGTAATGGATATGAGCTCTGTAATTTGAGAGCACCGCTGCACTAAAACACGAGTTCTGCAAACGCTGAGCAGAAAATTCACAACAGTCTGTTCTTGAACCTCAGTTCAGCTGGATACAATATTATTATCACTTTAATGGAATTAATAAGTCATTTGGTGCTCTAATTAACTCACTTCTAACTTACTTTCCAAGGTGTTTCAGCAGCATCATCAGAAATGTTGTTACTGATCACTGCTCGACTCGCTCCAACTGCTCAGTTCAGTCACGTTTTCCCTGCCAGACTCTTTGTCCACATCTTTTCCACCTCACTCACTTAGTTGAGTTTTGTGCCCACTCAAGTCATAAATACCCCGAGCTTTACTGCGGATCCAGCGTACTCTAAACCTGTGACACTTCACGCGGTCTGAATTCACCGAGCCGCTCTCAACTTTTACATTAAAGCACAATGTGCGAGCCCATTTCATCATTTATTCATTTGGGCTAACAGCATCGTCTGCGGGGACTCCATGATCCTCCCGTCCAAAGAGATGCACTCTGCACTCCACCCACAAAAGCCTCTCCTTGCTCTTGCAAATTGCATCTTTATGAAGGAATGAGGACAGGCCATTTTGTCACAAACACGGTTGTTGGCTCTTCGGGGACCGCCTTGGACCTGTAATTGACTCTGAGACACTGTCCCTGTCACGTCCCCTTTTCCCCAGCCAGGGGGGAGTGGAGTCTAAGTAGCGCGGGGTTGAGTTGTGGCAGGCCGGGGTTGGATTAAGAGGTTGGCGCAGTGAACACCATTAGGGCTGCAAAGACCCAATGGCTCTCTGGTGGGAGAGCTGCGCTAAATGGACTAGCACAGTGGCATTTTAGCGTCGCGCTCCCGAGGGACTGTCACACTCAGCCTTTTAGACCAGTCACAGCCTCCTCAAGTCCTCAAGATGGAGGGCCTGTGACAGATCTGAAATTGCCACTTATATATTTTGGTGGGAGGGATAAAATATTATTGACAAGAGCGGATTGTTTCATCGAAAGAACGTCCGGATAAAAGCGGATTTTGCCCTCTTCCCTTCTGTTACTGTTAACCCACCATGAGTTGGAATTTTCATCTCACAATTAAATGAAAAATCCTCTTCAACTGTTGCCTGTAGACAGTTAAGGCCACATACAAGCCAAGGTCAGTGTCTCCTACAAAGTCTAGAGTTATGAAGAAAAGGAGAGGAGAGGCTCCGGAGCTTCAGTCCAATTGCTTACATAAGATGTCGACAGGGCTGTCTCTGTGTCCTTCATTTAAGAGATAATATTTCTTCAAAGAATGCAATAGGTGAATTCATAAATCCTGTGATATGTACGCAGGTTTAGACAGCTTACCACCTTTTATGGAGGGAGGGGCAGGGAATGGCAGGATGTACTTCTTAAGGGAGAGAAAGGTGCGAGACTGTCAGCCTTGAGATGCCTGTTGTCAAGGGGGATTTTGGATTCTCCAAGCGCACAGAAAGGGAAAGGCGAGCTTCTTAAGACTCCTCTTTTTGGGCAAAACCATCTCATCTTCATCACTGAGGAAAAGAAAAAAAAAAAAAGAAAAAAAAAAAATATATATATATGTGTGTGTGTGTGTGTGTGTGTGTGTGTGTGTACAGAGTTTACTGGCAGAGTAATCGGATTAAGGGAAACTTTTATATTCCAGACTGAGGCGGAAGGAGAGGAGGCGAGCAGCCACTGCAACGGCAATTGCAGATAACTTATTTTATTAGTTGAGTTAAACGTGCGCGTGGGTCACAGCGTGGGTGTGCTCTCGCGCATGCATTCATCCCTGTGCAAGTGTCAGAGGGGGGAGCGCGGCGTTCACCTGCGGTTGACCTCTCGCTGGCAGCCGGACAGGTGAGCTGTGTTGCTGCCTCATTATATTCAGGCACTGCAGAGCCCGGCCGGCAGGAACTGACACACAGCAACATGCATGGACCCACATAAACACATATATATTGTTTCTCCCTCCCTCCCTTCCACACAGACACACAGACACAGACACAGACACACACACACACACACACACACACACACACACACAAAGACCTAATGGAATAAACTCATTGTCCTCTGTCTCCTCTTGTTTGCCCATATCCATCAATCTGTGTTTTGTTGCCAGGTAAACCATCGCACACACACGTTTGTCTCCACACACTCATTATGAGCACACCCACTTGCTCAGTTACCACCCCTAACCATCTCCACTGACTTAGTGAATTCCCCTCCACAACGTATGCGTTCGTGTTTGTGTGCCATGTGAAGGTGCAAACGGTGGGCGAGAGAATCCGTTTGGTAGCGCCAAGTGAAGTGCTGGTGCTTTGTGTGGAAAAGAAAAAAAGGGCAGGCACAAAAAGGGCAAAAAAAAAAAAAACTGCCAGGGGATTGGACGAACCATTTGTCTATCATCACCTATAAAGGGCTACAATCCACTTGTCAGAGTAACAGAAGGAGAGTGCTACCACTGGCTGAGTGAGTTGGGAAATCAAACTCTTGGCGAAGCCGCTCAGGAGAAAAGCGAGCATCTTTGCCATTCTTTTGCACTTCATTCAATGAAATGGACTATCCAGTTCTGATACAACTGATGCTCCAGCAGCTGCTACACCAACCTCTCAAGAAGCCGCTATTATCATTTTCAAATGAAGCGTCGTTTCTCTTGCTGGTGGTCGCATCTCAACAAATAGTAATTCCTCAAAGGATGCTGATGGTTGGCTGACTGATTGCGAGATGGATCTGAGAGATAACATGGTCACGGGAACCTTGCAGTTCCAGCTACCTCGCAAGGTAACAATGTTCAGAAATGCTAAACTGTGGGACTTAAAGCGACATCTTTCTGCCACACTTAGATTTTGACATTAGATACACAAGTTTAATGTGGTTGTATCAAGATTGCCCATGAAACAGCCTGCCATCAGCAAAAGATTAATGGGTGATGTGATTTATTGTTATTATAATTTTATTTTACCAGTATCTGTCATCTCCAGCTGTTTCTGAATTATAGTGAAGCTCTCCCCTTCAGCTTATGAATCCCCCACAGCCATCTGTAGCCAGCAGCTCGGCTAGTGTACGTGTGCTACATCTGCAGCCTCTAATTTGAAAAGTACAGTACCAAAGTGGAGCGCCATTATGCACAAGAACCCACAGTGGTTTTCTTCATTAAACCCTGCTCAACCGACACACCTCACAAATGTACGTTTATTTTCATTTAAAAAGGGTCAGTCGTAAATCGGTATAGTGACAATTCAGTGATGTGATGGACACATTTCACAGAGGAAACACCTTAAGACAATTAACAAGTCTGTGTTTAACATCTGCTTTCTTTCCAAATGGTCTGACAAACATAGATCGGCCTTTTTTTATGGCCATAACGTGATCTCTATTAAACAAGTTTGGTATCAGGTATTGTTTCTTTACATTATCACATAAACAGCTTTAGTAGCTCAATTATACTCCAAAAGAATGACAAATAATTCATTCTAATGTCACTTGTCCTACAGTTATCCTCCTGGGCAGACGGTACATATGGTTATTGTGTTGATCAATTAATGGAAAATGTAACTTTGTAACATTACATGGTACGTGGTATATACCCTGAAAATGGTGACCATGCACATGTGAACATAAATACAGTTTGTGAAAACACTTTGCCTGGCTCTTTGTGGATGCATATACAGGAGTTTTTGCACTTCTCAATAATCCGGTGTGTTCTGTAGTCTGCCTTCCTTAGTGATTTTCAACATGCACTGGCCCAATTTTTAAAACATTTTCAAGACAACTGGCTCAAAAGAGAATGCAAAATTACCACATTATGGTACACTGTTAGGGATATGGAGTTGGCTAAGCCGTAATTGCTCTGCTGACTGTAACCTTGCACTATCATTGCATACTATTGTGCACACAAACTGGCCTTGGAAGTGAGAGAAAATAACATCACTTGTCTCCGAGGCGCCGGGCTTTGCCAGAGCACGGCTGCCATGGCATTGTTCTGACAGCCCATTATTCCACTTCCCTGCCTTTTCCCACCTGTACGCCGTGAGGACCTGCCCCAACTCTGCCTCTGATTGGCTCCAACACTGACATATTTATCCCACCCCAACCATTTAACCCTGACTACAACCAAACAACGAATGTTGACCAATCAAAGGAACATTAGGCGGGACATTTTGTGGCGCATGGTCAACGGCCACTGACGAGGTGTTTTTGGCTCTCATGTCACCTGACCAATATTCTAACCCCTCATTAAAAGCCAGAATGTCAATATAATCCCCCAATCGAAATATGCTGAGTGAAAAACTGTTCCGGGGTGTGTGTTTATTTCAGTTTGTATCTTAAGTCCTCATCTTTGGGTCACATGTCTTTCTGTACACTTCTGAATCAAGAAAATACCATATGAATCCTCTTGAGAGAAATATGTATGATGTGTATCTGCGTGCCAGGTTCCTTCTTTTGCTTAATGGGATGATGTACACCTCCAGCAGTAAAAACGTTCCTCCGTACTTGTTGATATATCCACCAAGAAATGCCTTTAAATGAACGGTATTGATTTGTTCAGCTTGTTCAGCGGAGCGGAGCGGCATTGGAGGCCATTTGAATGGAAGTCAGCTCCCTTTTAACAGGCGCAGGCTGCCTGCCTCTCTACCCAGGCCTCCCTGGCTGTTATTGGCATGCTACGCTTATTGATGTCTCGAAACGCATGCTTTGATTTCTCCTCCGTCTGGAAAGTCTGCACCGTTTAAAACTTTTAATCGGTTGCGCGCTTGTAGTCAGGGGTTATCTGGGAGACCTGAAAGAGCGCGGTAAACTTTGTCTAACCCTCTCACAAAGCTGAGATCGAATCAAGGCCGACCCGAAGTGTAAGTTCATTCGGGAGGTTTGGCCAAAAATTGAATTCCAGAGCTTACCTTTTTTTAAATTCTGTCAAAAGACCTAAGTTGCCGCCAGTGCTTAAAATAGATCATGTTTGGACCACGGGCGAAAGCTTGCCAGCAAATTGCTTAAGAGGTGATAAAATGAGGAATGTGCCTTGTGTGAGCACAAATGGTAATAGGTGAAGGGAGTTTGGGAGTGTGGCTCGGGGATGGAGGCTGTCACTAAGTGGGCTTTTGAGTCAGGAACAAGAGCTCTCTAATCACCAGCAAATGAGCAAATGGACAAACATGTGGCCACGGTGCCGGTTTGTTTGTAAATATTTAAGCTGGGGAGCTGTAAAAGGAGATTGAGGAGAGTGCTGGGGGGCACCATTAAGACTTTTAACACAAAGCCAGACCACCAGCCAGTGGTGCTGCTCCTGCTGCCTCCCCTCCCCCCGGCCTTTTTTTTTTTTTAACATCCCAAATATCTGTGACCCAGAACCCCCCGTCCCCCCCTGTACCTCCAGATACTCTTTTAAAGAAAGCTGTCAGTCTCCCAAAGTTAAGGGCACCCACTTTGCGGAGGGGGCAGCCGAGGTGAGGGGTCGGAGGTTAACTGCGGCCTCTTTGGGCTGAAACGAACTTTGATGACAAGTTGTGTTGCTGATGTGCCAACAGTGGAGGTCAAACAGACCCCGGTGGAGCGCTGGGCTGTTCATCACTTTAACTGCAGGAATAACAATTAATTTGTCGAGTGGCGAATGGGGGGGGGGGCGGAATCATCTGGCTGGCTGCAAAATGCATTTTACTTCATCTTTTTTTTTTTTTTGCTTTTCGTCACAACAGAAATGTATTTCTCAAAAATAAAAAAAATAAAAAAAAAAAAAACATGACAAATACATCATTAGAAAATATCCTCAGGGTCTCTGCGCAACATATTTTCGAGACTTTTACAACACTTTAGGATTCTATTAATGCCAACTGCGTATTATTTATTGTCTTATAGCGTGATGATAAATAATTGCATTAAAAGCTAAGGCCATTAGTTAATCAGATAATCGATAGCCGCATCTACTTTCCATAAAAGAAAAATAACACACACACACGGGGGGGGAGACACAATGTTGCATCTGCTAATGCGTGGCCTTTGATTATTGATGGGCCATTTGCCGACAGCCTTAACTGCACAATACGTCTCGCCATTACTTTCCTGACCTCATTCTGGCTTGGGGACAACATTATTCATGTGAGAGCCGGAGGAGAGGAAGCGAAAGAGAGATGAGGCCTGTGGGGGGAAATGGTGTGTGTGCGTGGAGGTAACGGGGGTCTGCAGAATTATCATCAATAACCCACCTCTCCTCCTTGTACATAACGAGGGGAGGGAAGGTGGGAGGGAGGGAATAAGGGAGTGGAGGAAGAGTGACAAGGGGCCTAGAGTGGGGTCGTGGAGGGGCAACCACCTGAAAGAAAGAAAAAAAAAAAAAAGCCCCAGTCCACACGCTATTTTTAAGTTCCTCTTTCCTCTCCTCGCCACAGCTTGGGGTAATTTAAGAGTGTCCAAATGCAGACAGTGTGCGAAGGAAGAGGCATTCATCACCTGAAGGAGACACCCGTGTTCACAAGGAAAGAAGGATGAGGACCCTGAGAGAGGCGAGGGGGAGAGGGAGCGAGGCGAGGAAGATAGGTCGAGACAGAAGGCAGCACCATCGGCTCCACTGCCCGCCGACATGCGTTTTTCGCCTCTGTCTCGGGAAGTGTATCTTTCTTTACCTCACTGAACCTCAGTACATGTTTGTTCATTACTTTCCTGAGGCGTATCTCTCTAACACAGATCTCCCCGTTCACTAACTAATCCCTTAATCACTGATGTTACCTTTTGAATTATACTGTTTATTATCTTCTCCGGGGTGGCGATAATTCAAACTCAGCTATATTTAGAACTGACTTAGACTCAATTAGCATGGCCCTGACTGCTGTATAACCCTGCTGCACACTGCTGAATGAGACTGCCTTTCATGGACAGCGAGTGAGCATATTTGCTGAAGCATCTGTGTGTTCCATGGGATTTGAGGTCAAGGCTCTAAATCAGAGGAGCCCAAACTTTTTTTTTCTCCTCTTCGAGGGCCAAAACTGAAACTTAATGGTGGGTCTCGGGCCAAAAGCAAACAAGCATTTTTATTTTTTATTGTTAAGGTGCAAAACGATACCCTGATGCCAAGTTTCCACAGAAGGGCCCAGCCTCAGACCTATCTAACAGGGCAACTACAAAACATGCGCCTGTTTCTTAGTGGCGTAGGAAGTAAAGCAGCTGCAGAGTCCATGTCCTGCCTTCTCCTCAACACAGCCAGTTGTACGCAACGCTATAGTGGTGGAGGAAGAGAATAAACCATAGACGTTAAAAAAATGTGAACAATAGGAGTCATAGGAAAAAAAAAATGAAATCGATATTTTAACAACTAGTAAACAAAAATTTTGAGGTGTGTTAGCTAAACTATTGTAGATATGTATATACAGTATATGTTGATAATGTATTTGGTGGTCTGTTGGTTAAATGGACTGAGTGAATTCATTTCCTCTATGGTAAGTAGTTACACAGTGTAGACCAGTGTGTCCAGGGCTTTCATTGTGAAAGGTACAAACATGGAATGGGACTGTCTGTATGTACTGCAGTGCATGCCATCTTGTACAACCATCGTGACTCTGACAAAGGAACTTTATATATTTTATTATTATCTTTATAAGTATTGGCACACCTTTTGTCCTTCAGCTGCAATATTTATGAACATGAAAATATAGTTGTTGGTCTCTTCTGTGATCCAACCAGCCCATGCATCCTGCACGAATCATATTTTTAGAAGTTCTTCTTCCTTAGACTTCATGTTTGTGCCACGGCTGCAGCTGGATGTACTTGAAGTCACTTAGTTGACTTGATTTGCAAAGTGTCACTTTGCCTGTTGCACTCCGATTATGGAAAATGATAATTACAATTTACAGCAATCATATAATTTTTTTCTGTTTCACTGAGGACAGTTGACAGGCCAAATCTAACCTCATGGTGGTTCAACTTTGGCCCTAAATACTATATATCTAGATGAGCCATGAAAACTGTGCTAGTCCAGAACTGAGTGGTAAAAATTTTGGTCTGTGAGTAGGACATGCTCTCCAATCTTACAGACCAATGAAAATACCTCTGTTCGAAGAATGACAGTTTGACTTGTTCTACTATACATGATTTGATAATGAATAACTGTATTTCAACTCCTCACAGCTGTGAACATCTTGTCAAACTTTACCTGTGCTGACCTGAAAAAAAAAAAAAGAATATCGTAACTCCCTTCTAATTGAAATTAAGTTTACCCACACGAAACTCTCTCTGAACTCCTGAAAAAAAAAAACCTGGCAGGCCATTTCAGGTGAGGATTATTTCTCTTCAGATGAGCTGAGAAGCTTTTGAAGTCTCATGTTCTCATCCTTCTGCATTGTTAAGTGGGCATCAGTCCGAGGCTGCACTGCTGTCTTCATCGTGGCACTGCATTAAACAGTGTGCATATTGCCGTATGTATTGTGAACACAAATCATCATCTTTGGCAAGCTCATACTTGTTGGAATATTCACTTAACTTCACTGAGCAAGGATCAATGAGGTTTTTTTTCCCCTGTACATATGGCTATATAACGTCTGTTTACAGTGTCACTGAAAGTCCCCATTTTCATCCTTTGCATGTGACTCAGATCTCATGTCTCCCTGCCAGAAACAGTTGCACAGTGTTGTTCTTGTTACTCTGACTCAACCCCATAAGCTACATGCCTGGGAAAACATTCTAGGTGTGACATGTAGGTGGACACAGCAAAACACTAAAAGGAAAGAAATCAAGAAGCCAACTTGTTCCGTATCTTTGGGCAAAACTCTGCATAAAGAAAAAAATCCAGGTCAAAAAAGAAGAAAAACAGTAACTTATCCTTTTGAAAAACTCTCTTTTCGACATGACAGTTAATATATATTGCACTGGTGTCAGTTACAGCACGCAGCACGTTCCCGTGACATCCAAAAAGCAGTTCACAGTTTTGAATGAGGCCTCATGGTTGCAGTTATACAGCAGATGTCAAATCTTGACATTAATGACAGGGTTGGAGAGGCACACAAAGAGGGCAAATTCCTGTGAACATATACAGTCATACCTGAAAGGAAAAGAACCATTGTGCATGTCTATTTCTGCTCACCTGTCATAATCAAGGTGTCAGGTACAGTGTAGACATGGGTGGGCCTCGTGCGCCTCCAGTGGAGGAATCTCCTCGAGGCTGCGTTCTAGCAACAGAGCAAATTAAAACATGTCACACCGATGTTTGCGTCTCCGGAAGCAGTCATGTGAAAGGCTGTGATTTCCACCAAAACACGACATGTCATGATTACATTTTTGTTATTAGCGTGCGCGCATGACAGGTCGGGACACGTGAGGAAAGAGCAGCAGAGATTGTATGAACCTCTGTTGCAGAATAACTCCTTTAACCACTTTGTATTATGGATGATTTCATTCTCCATTGTTTTTTGTTTTTGTTTTTTTCTGTAAGAAATTCACAAGTCTACGGTCTACTGGATCCATACTACTAACCGGTTGTTGGCGCTCGAGGGGGGGGTGGCATGCCTTGCCAAAGGAAAAAAAGCTGCATTATGAGAGTCCAGCAGGTCAGCACGCTTGACCGCAGTTTAGGCCTGCTGAGAAAATCCGCCCATGTGTGGCTCGTTGGCTGTGACCTGCAACCTGGCCTTGTGCACCTCAGTCCCAATTACCTAATCTGGCCAACCCTATGACCTGACACCGACTTTTAAATCTGCCTGGGGTATAAACAAACATAACCGAATGGCAATCCTTTTTTTTTTTTTTTTTTTTTCCAGTTCCAAACCTGGACGCACAGGGCAACAAGTGGGACCGAGGGGGATTGTGACAAGTATCTCACTACAACTTTTGGAAAGCTGACACAAAGAAAAAAAAGAAAGAGACTGACATGGATGAAGCTGAGGTTGAAAGGTGCCTGATGTTGTGCTGCTGTTGCTCCTGCCTCCCTCTCTCTCTCTGTCCAATTAGAAACTGGGTCTTGGATTCCTCTGCTGGCAGCCCAGCGCTAACTTAATGCGGTGTGAAAAAATCATTATGCCACAGTACAGATGGGCCCAGCCATGCAGGGGAACCTTTGCGCTCCCCTCAGAAAGCCAGTTTTGAACAGGGGCACCGATAAAACGGAGACCCAGCCATTTGCTGATGACAACGATGTGTAGCGGGGCGCCGAGGGTAATGGGAGAGAGACGGATTGAAGGAGAGAGAGAGAAAAGAGATGAATGAAAGAGTGAGTCACAAAGAGCCAGCTGAGAGGGAAAAGATTAAGAAATTAAAGCTAGACATGAGAGAGAGAGAGCAGTGGTTAAGCCAAGTTTACTCAGCAGCGAAGAGGAATGAGTGGTGGAGTCTAACGGGTTGAGATTCTCAGTATCCCAACAAAAACATTTATTTTTTCTTCTGAAGGACTCAAAAGAGGTCAAGGTCTGTGTTGGATTCACATCCAAATCCATGTATTGATCGGTGTAATAAATCCTTCAAAGCAGTTTTCGGGAGGGCAAAAGAAATCCTCTGCTTTCTCACAAACAGCGGCCTCTCTCTCTGCCCTCGCCACACTCCGAGATTCTCCTAAAACATTACTTCTCTGAAAGATGGGGGTGGGAAATCAAAGACAGTAAAAGTGTAATAAATCAAAAGTCCCCCAAGGCAGGAAATAAAAAAAAAAAAAAAGAATCCTTTGATGGTTGGTGCAGATGGCGGCTTCATGATAACCCCTTCACCCTTTGTGCCCTTCAGGTCCAAACAGGCGAAAAGGATGTAAACATGTTTTATTACAGCATAAAACTCTGAGGAGGTCATGGCATGTCTGGACTTCCTTTAGGGCTTTCATTTGCCGGAGGAAGGCATGTTCGCTCTGAGCTCTTAACTGCAGTGGCCGTAAACATGCATGACTAAGTGCACGTTAATGACAAAAAGGTTAGGCAGTAATGGACCGACTGGAGTATCAGATTTAGGTGAGTATTCCTGCAGGTTGATTTGGAGATTGCGGTTAACTCCTTCCCAGAATAACAGGACAAAGTGATGCGATTAATCTTGATCTGAACGTCTCTCTCAGAGGTACAGGACAGATGTGATTAGTCACCAACACGCCAGATCAGTGGTGGTGAAGCAGCTGGCGACACAAGGTGCGCTCCAAATGAGAGACAAAAAAAACCTCTCCCATCGAAAAATGTGAGGGAGAGGCAGATGAAAAAGCTGTCTTTGAAATCAAGGGTATGAAGACGCAGAAATGAAAAGGCAACTCCAATGACTCCAGCTCACCTCAAACTCAAAGCTTTTCCATCCTTTGTAAAGTTTTCACTTGGTGTTGATTCAAGATCTGATATTTCGCTGTGACCAAATACCTGGCACTTACAATATACCCTGTGTTAAATTGTTCTTTATTATTATTATTATTATTATTATTATTATTATTATTATTATTATTATTATTATTATGGTCTAAGTGCTTCATATAAACCGTGAAAGTATTAAAACAGTCAAAGCACAAAGAAAAGGCGTGCAGGCGCATTCATTAACTGTGCCTTCAAACGAGCCATCATGACTGTTTTTCTGAAAAACACTAGGAGAGCTGATGCAGAAACACAGTGGGCAGTGTCTGCTCAGGCATGTGAGAGCGGGCCAATCAGGGCAGACGGGGCTTTTTTTTCATAGGTGCGCCATTAAGAGACAGGAGCTAAAACAGAGCATTCGGACAGAGGAAGGTTGGTAGGTGCATCAGTGGACAGTACGAGAGAGTAAATGTGTTTCTGGAGGATTAAAACATAAAAACATTTGAGTAGATACCCAAAATGAAAGCTAAAACCTGGAAATGAGCATAGTACGGTACTTTAAAGCTTGTTGATACTTTAACCTGAGAAAGAACCAGGATGTAAACCAGTTCACAGAACACTGACCCATTTATTACCCACTTTTTGTCCCTGCAGGAGTCATGTGTCATGTCATGTTTTTACTGCATTTGTTTTAAGACACAAGGCCACATAATTCCTCCGAAGCGACCTTGAGAAATGCTTTCAGACTAAACAATTCAGTATAGAATTGTAGGCCACTCACAAAAGGCAGTCTCTGCCTGTTTGGTTTCCTGAACAAAGGAGTTATCAACGGAGGTATAGATGTACTGTAAATATGATATAAATCCGTGTGGGGGGCGTATTCCAGATGTTGGAAAACATAAAATACTCGAATGTAAACGTACAATTATTTTCATTTCCTGGTTTGTTTTGGATTTGGTCCCTGAAAAGGAAAAGGTTAATCCGCCACTTGCCAACCGCGCGCTTTTAGCAATCATCCCACACTCAAAGGTTGCCTCTAAATATCCATTTGCAATTTACAAAACGGCAACTGCAACACTGAACCATATGCCGATAACGAAGTTAAAATCATTAGTGCTGATATCGTAAGACAAAACCACCATGGAGAAGAAAACATCCCAAAGCCCCAAACAATTATGGACATATCGCACACAATCCCCATGTAAACAGAGGGAGGAATGCAGCGTGACTGCATTGAGATACACATCTCGAGAAGTCAAATCCCACATACACAGGAGAGGCAGATACAACCGCTCAGAATGCTGGAAATCTGCAGTGTTTAAAACCAAGCGCCTTCCGCAGCGGTAGGTCCAGATTGAGTCTATCTCAGGCATAAAGCTCCTGAGGGCCTGCTCTGCTCGTGGACTCGGTCTCACCATAGTCTCCTAGTTAACCTTTGTTTTATGCCCTGGTATTCCATTACATATGTGCTGTGACGGGGTAGAGGAACAGCAGAGTTGCCAGCCAGGGGAGTGGTTGACATTTTGGTGGTTGTTAAGGTTCAAACAGCTCCCCCGCAGGAGGCGGCAGATAGAAAATGGGGGCTCCGACTGAATTGGGACGACCCCAGAAGTCATTTTAGAGCAATTTCGCATGGCATTCCTCTGCATGCATAAGTGAAGAGACCTTTTAGAAATACTAAAATAGAAAATGCCAACGCTTAACTATACCTGTGAGTGGTATTTACAGTGTCTGTGCACATCAAATGATACATCACTGCAGGATTATTCCTCATCAGCGTCTGTCACGATGCATTTTGACATCTCTTATTCACCGCTTAAAAAAATATGAAAGACACACTGCGCCTTATTTGAGATCGGCACAGAATGAACAGTTTGTACTCAAAAAGAATCAATGGAGAAAAAAAAGCACTGAAAACAGCAATAATACAGACGCTTACGATGATTTCTCTCCCACGAGTGCTCTTACAAACCAGCATATATCAAAAAAACCTCCACCTCCTTTAATCCATTTAGTGCAAACAGCCACGTCAGCTGTCCCACTCTGTATGAATAATGGTGCCCACAGCGCTCGTCGAGTTGGTAAAACGAAACAGAAATTAAACATGAGCAGTGCAGATCCGCGACGGCCTGGCTGGTCGTGTTGTCAGGCCTCACTTTCCATCTGAACTGATCCATCATCGGCTCACAGCCACACAGCCGCCCTCCACCTGAGTTCCCCGGAAACCTTTATTTATCTTTCCTCAGCGCCGCTGATGAATGGATAGAAACGAGGTGGATGAATTAATAAAAGTGTTAGCGCGATGATAATGGCGGCGAGAGCTAAAGCGTTATTGATGACTCAATCAAGGACGGCCAACCTCCAGCCAGCGTCCCTGTTTCGTAATTAGTTGCCGGTTTGTAATATTGCATTTCATCCTCTGCCAAAGACGGCGAGTCGCTGACAGGTAATACGTAAAACTCCCCTGTTTTTATTTATTTGCTGCAGAGGTCATTTCGGTTTGGTGATGCATATAGCAGCCTCTATATGCCTCGCCTCTCTAATTCTGCCAGTTTTTTAATAAAAGAAACTTAATTTTTGTTCCTTCCTCGCAGGTTTTTGTCCTCGCTGTTTTTCTCATTTCCTCTGCATGCCCCGGGAAGCCGTGTGTTTGCACATCAGTTGGCAAAGACTCACAAGTCGGTGTCTCCTCCTCAACTCCTGAGCACAAACCCAGTGTGTTGTTGCTTCTGCAGGAGTGGGCGGCACAAGAAAGAGAGAAATGTCTTTCTGCTATTATCAAATTGTACCTGAAGAAGGTTGATGAAGCCTTTGACCTTCATGGTGTTTGTGTATATTCTGATAAATCAGATGACATGCAGCTTTCTCCGGAGCCACCGAAGGCTTTATACTACTTTTCTTTCACACATACAGCAGCGCTCCTCTATACGACCTGCAAACACATTTTAGTGTGTAAAATTGGTGGAGTTATCCTTTGAATATTTTCAACGAACTTGCATATGTTTTTGTGCCCTTTAGCTCAATCAAGTTACATTTAGGCTATATATAGGCTACCAGCTGACCAGGCCATTGAGAGTCGGAGCATGTTTTTTTGCATCAAAGGCAATTTACGGACTCGGCGACCACATCTGTTGTTTTAAAATAAAAAGGAATTCAAACGCGTATCGTATGAGCACCGTTCTCTTTGCCTTGCTCTAGTTTACTGTCTGGGCCTGGAAATGAACGACCCATCAGTCACGCTGTGTCTAAGCACCGTTCTGACAGCCAGCCCGTGTTTGGACAGGTGTGTGTGGGTGCACATAGGTGTATTTGTGCGTGTGTGTTTGTCTTCACTGTTGGCCTGCGAAAATAAAGAGGGAGAGTTTCATCAGTTTGTCTTTTCTTTGAGGACATCTTTATTAAGTGGCTCACCTATTTGTCTTTCCTTTACGCTAGGTCATCAGGCAGGTGAAAGACACCCTGAAGTCAAACTTTGTTGAACTTTGGTGGAACCTGGGCTTGTATAGTTTCGAGACAGTGAGAAGTTCAAAACGTGTCACATCGTCTTCAGAAATCCCGAAACACAATTTTTTTTTTTTTCCACTGTCTTTCTCCTTCTCCCTATTAACCCAGCATCCTCAGTAGCGAGTGAACTCTTTACTCCTCTCCCTTGCGTACTTTTTTTTTTCTGTTTTATATCAGGGTGCATGCAAGACTCCCCCAGGCATATGTCAACTTCCTCATTGGGTCATTTTGAATCAAAACGATAGAACTGAGTCCTTTGAGAGAGACAGAAGTGGACCACAGGCACATCTGGTAGAGCAGTGACAATTTTTGGGCTATATGTCCAGGTATCTATACGAGCCAAGGTTCTGCCAGACTCAGTTACACTTTGTGCTCTCCAGCTGCTGTAACGGCTTGTCATCTTTAGTTAGAGTTTTATTGCAGTTTTGTCAACTGATCCCCCTGGGACGCAGCCATCCAGGCAAAAGGGAGTGTATTACAGCTATTAAGCAATTTAGAGGGAATGTAGCAAAGGTATTACCAACAATAACAGCATGTGTCACATTCTGAGACAAATACGTTCTATTGCTGGTTGATTATGTATAATACAGTCGGCAAAGTCCCTTAAGCATATCTAAAAGGTAGCAGGGAGGGGAAAAAAAAGGAAATAAACAAAGCCTACGTCATCAAAAACTGGGCTGATTTCTCTTAGTGTGCAGGTAGATTCAGCAGTCTTTTTATTCCCCCGTCAGTAGACACCTGTCCATCTCTCACTGAAGGAGTTTAAGGAGCGCTGCCTCGACCCAAACATCAGATGCTGACCCGGACTCTTCTCCCCCTCTCTATACCGCTTCCTTTTATTTATTTATTTTTTTCTTTTTGCACAACTTCCTCTGCTGCTAGTGCCCTGAGGCCTGAACAGCCCCAGTGTTACAGCTACCACACACACACACACACACAACTCATATCTGCTGTTTTAACCACTCCACTGCAGCTGTAAAAGCTCGCCTGAGAAGGCGGAGCAACAATTGGGTTCCATTAGGAAGATATGTGTAGCACTTGCAGTATGTGTGTGTGGGTGACGCTCTGTGTGTGTGTGTGTGTGTGTGTGTGTGTGTGTGCGCTGGCTTTAGATGAACCGCACTTCAGCCGTTTATTTTTTTATATTTTAAAGTGTGTGTGTCATGCTCAACCTGTGCAGATGTCGGTGTCCCTGTCCCTCCACCTTGCGCCCCCTCCCCAGGGTTTTTGAAAGTGTCGCGTCTTTTAATCTTTGACATCTTTTCATCTTTCTTAGAAAGAGCCGTCATTTTAATTATTAATTGTCGCTTTGATTAACACACCGTCTCATTCAGGCGAAAATCCCAGAATGTATCCCAGAAGTGGCTGCTCTTTCTGAATGCTGCGAAGTGCTTCAACCAGACAGAGGCTTGTAACATGACATGAGATCCGTTTACTGCATTTCAAATTCCCACGACACCTGCGAGAGACTGTCTAGTGAAACACAAATAGATGTTGCCCACGGACGTGTTGAAAACGCTGCATCCTCCTGAATACCTCTGTGTCCGGACGCTGTTAGCATATGCGCGTGACGCTGTGAGTGGAATGAGAGTGCTTATCTGTTTGTATGCCAGCGCTACACTCTATGCTTTATTTAGATACCTGGGTTTTCCGGTGTGGAGCTGATGACACTGTGGTGTCTTGCCTCCCACGCCTGCCCTGCCCTGACTCACACAAGAGCTGCGAACAGATAAGCTGTGGGAGAGCGACACAGATATCCTCCACTGGCTCCACTTAGCCAGGCTGACACATCTAAACCACAGACGGCAGTTCCGCTGCGGAGATGAGAGCATTATTGTAAATATCACAAAGTCAGTTTTACTGGCAAGGTCACATGAAGACAAGAGTTTGCTCAGCTCACTTTTCCTTTAGACTTTGGTGTGAATCTGGTGTGGTCTTTGGTTCCGATCAGTATGTGCAGAGGTCCGCGAGTAGTCTGCCTCTAAATTGACTCGAGTTGGGAGGGATTCAGTTTATGCTGCCTAGAGGGGCTCTGCAGGAGTTCGGTGTTGCGCTGGAAGCCGGTCACCAGTTTTTGTTCGTGGACTCCATTTCTAAACCATTGTTAACTACTGTTGATCTCCGGTAGCAGAGGCGCTGGGAGGAGGCACTCGAGAACGTGCACAAAATTCACATCCTTTGGACTGCCGCAGGAAATCTGCCGCAGAGTCCTTCACACAGAAATCCACAGTCCAGCAGCACTACACCACTTAAACCAGACATTCACTGGCTCATACAGGCATCGGGATGGGGAAGGTGTCATTTTTAATCCCACTTTACAATCCGCTCACATATGGCCAATAAAAAGAAAAAAAAAAACATTATTGTACACATATTAATTGCAGCAAAGCATTGATTTTGTTTTACTCCGTCTACACTCCACAGGACAGACTTACTGACTCACCAGCAATTAATGTCAGACATGTCAGATAGTAATACTGTAGGAACATTTTTACACCCAATCTGGGGCTGTAAAGTTGTTGACCCAGTTTGGTAAAAAGCTAATAAACTGCCCAGTGAAGTGGTTGGGTTCCACAGTATAGGTGGGTTTTCCTGTTTTTGGGACAATGTTGGACAAAGTTGTGGGATAATGTTTAACACTGAAGGTAGCCGCTGTTGCCTCACAAAAAATGGTGCTCAATCTGTACTCTGTACTCGAGTTACATTACTGAAATATTACTGAATGTTACTAGTGCTAAAGTAATACTCAAGTGAAAGTACAAAGTAGACTTCTACTTAGAATATAACTTTTTAACCGCTGATGTTTAATGCATTATCAATAGCAGACGATCAGTCGAAGAGGTACCTGTTCCTCCAGATCTTCAGTCTAAATTAACCCCCAACCCACGCTCTGTTTCAGTCAGTGGTCGACTCTCCAAACCTGCGTCTGCTGCACAGTTTTTTCTGTTTTATGTCTGTTCGTCAGGGCTTTCATCGGCCCGTTTGTGATTGGACATTCTCACTCTCTACAGAAATGCAGACGTAAGGTTTAGATATTCATTCAAATTGTACTCACCACTCAATTACAATCCTAAAAAGTAGATTACACGGTGTGATAAATCACAAGTACAAGTACAATTACAGACTTAAAAAATACAGAAAAAAGTACAAATACCCCTCAGAAATGACTTAATTACAGTAATCTGAGTTGGTGTAATGGGTTACTTCAGCCCTGGGTTGGAACTAGCTCCTGCAGAAAGATCTACCACAGCCTTACTCATCAAACAATTATGTCCTCAGTAAAAATCCAAGTTCAAGTTTCATCCACGTGGCTGTATGGAGCACGGAGCCAGTGACCTGCTACAAGGACATTTTTGTGTCTGTCCCCATTGCATAATATGTAAGACGACCAGCAGAGCACTCTTCCAAAGCATGAGACTTTCAGTGTTTAGAGCATTAGCTAATGGACATAATTCAAAACAGCATCAATTTACATTCCAATATGAAATCCTCGGGTCATTGTCCGCCAGCATCCCAAACAATGGCAGGGACCACCTCCAATAAAAGGCTCGGTTTCAGCCAGTGGGAACAGGGAGACTGAAAAAAAAAAAAAACATATCTCCTCCTCCCACTGCTGCTTAATTCCTCCCTACCACACACACACACACACACACACACCCTCTGCCTTCTCTTTAGTGGAGTCCGACAGCTCTCGGGGAAGAAGGGATTTTACTCTGCTCTTTCCAGATGACCTCCTCTAAACTTGGGTCCTGGGCTTAACACACAGGAGGAACACAAGGGGGAACAGTGTTGCAAATTTGTCGCCCAGAGTGTTAAAATTCCCCCAGGAATGTTAATCTGACCAGTCCTCCCAGCACACACACTTCAGTAATCCTCAACCCCATCGCTTAAGACGGATTTGGTTGTCCACCGCTACTACTTGTTTTAAGACCACTGTGTTAGCCCAGAACCTATCCAGCCATCCAAACCAAAAGAGAAAATAATATCTTAGGTTCCAATTGTCTCTAAAGCTCTGTGATTGAATGAATTAACAGAGAAAGTGAAAGCAAAAATGTCCGTGACCATTTTTGGTCTTGGAGAGTGGCTCTCTACGGAACATTTAATTACTTCCCATTCATGCTGCTTCTGATGGATAATAAATCTCGCGGAAAGAGTTTTGCCGAGATATTCCGCATGCAGGGGAAAAAAGTCACATTACACATATTTAACTTGAAAAGAAAAAAGTCATTACTTGAAACAATGAAAGTAGTTTTTGGTAGAATTCATTTTCACTACTGATTTTTACACTCACCTAATTATCAAAAAAAAAAATACAGCTCACAGCAGCAGCTTTTCTTCAAAAGGTTCACAATCTTTGAAGTAAAATTGAAGATGCAATAGTTTTGGGGAATACATTAGGGAATTACTTTTTATGCCTAAAATAAAAAATAAAACAAAATAAACAAACTATTTTTGTTTACATGACATATAATAAACTGAATCAACAGACTGACCTTAAAGGACACCACAGTTTCATACCGTTTTATTGTGTTTATATGTGGTAGACGCAGCTTGTTTGTTCACTTATCAGAATTTGTATTATTGTCTCCTTAACATTGAAACTATAGAAATTCTGAGTTTCAGTTTTTTTCTCCGAAACCACATTTAAAAACCGTCATACTCCAGGTGTTTGTCATTGTCGATGCGTTGTGTCAAAGAAAATGTTGATGTCATTTAGTTAAGATTACTTGAGACAAGAACATGTTGTCTGCTCATTTGTTTGTGTTGAGTTGCGATGAATACCATCCCAACAAAACAGCGACAGGTTGTTTGTCAAACTGTAATTTCACTACCTTACACATAGTATGTACTGTGTATGTATCTGGGTATAAATGGAGGCACTGTCTGCTTGTGCACTGAGCACTCCTGAAATACAAGATAAACTCCCCTCCGGGCCACTGTTTATTTATTTCCTATGCTATGTGGACATTTGTGCAGCACGGTGTGTATCCAGCGCGAGTGTGGTTGTGTGTGTGTGTCAATACTTTTACTGCTTGCATGCCTTTCCCAGAAAAAAAAATGTGGGGGGGGGCAATGTTTACTTGCGGAATGATTTCCTCCGGTCTGAATGTCTTCTCCCCCCGGTATCCATTCTCAACACTGCACGGGGAGAGAAACAGGAGGCAACTCGGGGCTTTTTAACTTCTTGACCTTCAGACATGATTGAATCTGTTCTGCTGCCAAGCCAGACAAAAGGCTTCTGAAAGCAAAGAGTCAGCTCATGACTTGGCCTTCATGTAGCCATGGACAGAGGGAAAGAGGGAGGGAACGAGAGAGAGAGAGAGAGAGAGAGAGAGAGAGAGAGAGAGCAATCATGTCATGCACAACATTTATTTATTCAAACTGTCCATCTGCTGTGTGGCTCAAGCTTGGCTGGCATACAGCACACACACACACACACACACACACACACACACACACACACGCTTTTGTCCTCCACATTCACACACGGACACATTGTACAAAAGACCAGGGGACCATAGGTTGGTTGAGTCATAAGCCGTCATTAATCTGTTATTACTTTTTTTTCCCATCACATTTGCAAAAATGTTATCTGTAGAAATAATACACAGCTCAAGGCTAAGTTTACATTTTCATAAATCTAACTAAAAATAAATAGATTAACAAATGTATAAAGGCATCATCTGCAAATGACTTTAGAAGATTGAAACTGCCTAAATCAATGATAAACTTATAAAGAGTCAGTAATTAAAGTTATACAGTTATAAACTTTATTTATAGCTTAGTGTTGACTGTTTCTAGAGCAGCTATCTCACTCAAAACCTGGTGACCTCCTCTTCGATTTTAAAGGATTCAGGCTCATCAAAACTTTGCTAAGTTTGTTTGTTAAGTTTGTTGGGTTGCGATTGGAGCTGTACTCAAATAAGTAGAGCCACAGCTGACTTGTGTTTTACTTGAAATACAAAAGTGATGGATGACGCATGACTGACAGGAATTCCAAATTTGAAAAGACAGCACCTTAAAAGGAAGTCAGCAGTCAGGTGGTAGGAAGTCGCCCGCACTGTCAGTGTTCCTGCCTCTGCGTGGCTGAGGGTAGTGATGAGAGAGGATTGCAAAGGAGGCAGCTGTGCAGCCGTGGGTCTATAAACAGTTACGACATGGTGACCCGGTACAGTGTTGATATGTCAATGGTGTTCCTTTGTGTTATCACTCGACCGCTCAGTCCCTTTGATGATGATTTGCTTCCTTGTGTGACAGCTCTGTTGTCGAGCTGGTGATGGAAAACAGGGAAAGCCTGCGACACGCAGCACAAGTGGTGTGAAAATAATGAGGGATTACGCTTACATGAGTGTACAACGATTTGCACTTACATGTAGAGGCACATGCGTGACTGTGTTCAGTCAAGTTCATGTAAACAAAGGGGTGAAGACAGACACACCGCCACACACACAAAAACCTGTGCCTAAATCACTGGTTAAATTGGACTAAATGTAGACAATATAATCAATGTTTCTAGGTATTTAATGTGCCTTAAAACTTCATTATTTCTGGTGACAATCAGGGGATGGCTCCACTGGTTGCAAAGAGAGGACCTATTGTATGCAAGCTTATGAGAAAAATGGCTCGAATTCTCACTTGATTTATGACTTCAGTTAACAGTTTCAAATTAAGTTTGTGGTCTCATTCAGCATTTTCAAATCTTCTTCAATCTAGCATGGAGGTAATTTTGTAATCCATGGTCCTTTGCACTGTCAAATAAATGATGAGGCGGGGTATGCCAAGGATGTGGCTACACTGAGACTGAGAAGTCACTACTACAAGGTGTCCTCCTTCTACATGAACACCAAGTCAGTGATCATAGTAGATCATTTAGCATATTTTCTTCCAGAGTTGCTAAGTATTGTTGGTATTTGGACTTACATTTGTCTGGTCGCCAGAAACACAAGTCTGAATGAATGCTAAGGCTCCATGTCTGCCTGGTGTGTAAATAGGCAATTGTATGTTTGTAGTTTTAACTACGTTAAAAGGTGATCAAATGCCAGATGTTGTGTAACAGTTTGTTACATTGCCCTAAAGTGTTCAATGCCCAGTTTGACTTTAGCTCTGCAGAACAGAGGCAACATTATTTTTTTCATTACCATTTTTACACCACCAAATATTACATGGAGAAGAAGAGTTGCCACTTTCTTGAATAGCCTCAAACGACCTGAAAGCAATTGGGCCACCCAAGTTAAAATGTATCATGTCTACTAAGCTGCTGGGCATAACACCTACAATATGGTAAATGCATCTGAGTGTTTGAGGCTGGACATTCTGTTATTTACATTCCCTCTCTCAAGGCACAGTATGGTCTAACCATGCAAAATTCATTGGCACTTTTCACCTGCGGTGCCACCAGACTGAATTAAGCTTATTCTGATTTAATCAAAAGGATCAGGTGTTGTTTGATTGAAGGCGGCAGCAGCGTTGGAGGGGAAATATAGGGATAGTTTTACAAGAAAAGACGAGACCTGGCAACGTTGCCCAGCAGTACGTGCTGATATCCCTGATGAAATGTTCTAGGAGACCATGCTGTTATTACCCCAGCGGATGTTATTGTACAAAACCGAAGACGGGTAATGAAATGATGTATGGTCTTTTACTGAGCAGGCGGGAGCGTGTGTACTTGTATGTCTGTTAGCACAAGTGTGTGTGTGTGTGTGTGTGTGTGTGTGTGTGTGTTAAATGAGGAACCAGGCGGCACCATCTGCCTGACAGCGGCAACAAAAGATGATGAGATTGTGTCCGAGAGGAAATCTACTTGTGTTTGCCCTGCGCGCGCCCCTGCTCTCCACCTTTAACACATACACACACACAAACACACACGCACACTTGCTCTTCTTTGTTACCTTTTAGCTCTCTGATGGGAGAGGCGCAAAAAGAAGGGAAATACACGAGGAGGCAATTTGTTAGCAGTCCATGGTGTCACCTTGTTGCTTAGTTGCTTGTTGTTTTTAGGGCAGCTCTTGCCGGGGGGGGGGGGGGGTTCAGGTAGTGAGGGAGACAGTATTGGCAAGCACCATCACAGGAGGGGGGGTTGTGACTCCGAGGGCGGACAGACTTACAGCTTGTCCTCGAGTTCCTGGACCGGGTGACTCTTTGTATGACACCTCTGCTGTAAGCCGATCCGCGCCAGGCACGTCCGCCGCTGGCTGACAAATCGCTGTATCCTGTCTCCGTCGGCCCACCTCTCCCGGCTCACCAGCCAGCGGTGAGGGCTTGAGGAACAAACGGGGAAGACGGAGTGGCAGAGAGAGGGGGAGCGATAGAGCCAAAGAGGGAGAAGGGGAGAGAGACGTCGAGGAAGGGATGTATCGTGTTTGCCCGCTTCTGCCAAGAGACCTGAAGGAGGCGCGCATTATTGGCATTTTTTCATCTCCAGATCATCTAGCCGACTCGCAGCGTCCAGGGTTGCCAGATGCTTCCTTGGAGATCTCCGGTTTCACTCAGAGAAGAGGCCTTTGTCCTCACACTGGAGATCTGTGGCACGCTCATCTGGGGCATAACCCGGGCCGAAACCATGTACAGGATGGAGTCACTGTCCCTGGCTAAGTGTACTCAGAAACATTATAGTGTTGAGGAGTTCACTTCTTGACATGTATTTATATTTACTGCAGCTCCAGTGACACGGCCTCGAAAGGAGTCACGCCACACATTTTTTTGCTAAAAGCTGCCACTCACGTAATCGCGGAAGTCAGAAAGAGATGAGAAGGCAACAGAGAGAGAGAGAGAGACAGGAAGGACAGATGGCGTGCTATGTGTCATGGAGGCGTCCGCAGATGTTTACTTCTGGGGGAGGAGAAAACGTGACCGGCCATCTTGAGGCCCTGTTGTGCGAGGCCAATGGGAGCGAGGCTAAATTGAGTTAACATATATTAGCATGGCTTCCTCCATCTCAGGCCAGGCCCGCTAATTATTTGCAGCTCTCCTTGAGCCATATTTCAACTCTCCGAAGGCTTATTTCTAAACACTTGCCATTTCTTAAACACACGAAAACAAGAAGATTTTTTATAAAACCATCTAGCCAATCAGATGTGTTTTAATTTGGCAATGTTGTGAGGCAAAGAGGAAGAGCCTAAGTGTGTGTGTGTGTGTGTGTGTGTTCTTTTTTTCTTTTCTTTTTTTCAAGAGGGCAGAAAGTCAACCGTGACGAATGGACCGTATCTTGTGCATCATTGCATCTGTATTTCAGGTCCGCTTCACAGATTTATGTACATGACAAGCTTGTTGTAGCTCCCTTTCTTTTCCACTTGTTACAGGCTTCGGCTTCATGCCTGACTCCACGCACTTGAACATGTGATTCTGTGTAATTCCAAGCATTTTATTTGCTCGGATGTGGCAAAAGTGGGATGTCAACCGTGACCTACGAAAAACCTGACTCATGCTTTTTAGTAGGCAAAGAAATTGAAATATGCGCCTGTGTTTTGTCTGCACAGGGTCAGATTTTGGGACAGGTTAATGGATTTGCACGAGGCAGTTCCTTTTAAATTCTCCATGCATGAAAAACCCTGGATCTTTGCCTCACTAAGGACTTTTAATCTCTATTTTTGCTGCTGGTTGCCCCTTTATCCCTTTTTCTACTCACATTTTACCCTTCCACTCTGCCTCTCTTCGGCCACAGTGCTCTGGGCACTTTTCTATTGATCGTGGGTAAAATGTGTCTGTCTCTCAAAACATGAATCAACCATTTGATCCGAAAGCAAAGAAATAATGCAAAGGAAGAACATCAGTCAGAACAGTCAGGAGATTAAATCGAGTAATCTAATACAGGAGAAGTCATTACAACAACTTATTTCCGAGCTCAAATTAAGTCATAGCACTGTATGTGCTTTATTTCATAGGCAAAGGTTGTCGGACAAAAGAGCCCTTTGAGAAGAAAATCAAATCTGGATGTGGAAGTCCGGTCAGGAGTTTGAAATGGGAGTGCATGTGCGTGCACCAATGAGAGTGCGTGTGCATTTTGTGGAGTACAGTGGGCCTGTCATGCTGCACATGTGTGTCCCCGAGGAAGGGAGGAAATGTCAGTATGTACAGTGCGTATGCACATGAGAGAATGTGTAGGACAAATGTCCTCCGCGTGAGAAGCCAAAACCTCCTCCTGCCCAACTCCAGGCTCGAGACCACCTTTCCACTGATACCGTGCCTGAGGACCTGACCCCTGCTGTAAGAGCACTGAGGTGTTGCTGCGCGATCACGCCGATGCCGTAGTGAGGCGTGAGGCGCGATGACCTTCATGGGATTTTCCACAAGTTATTTCTGCTGAGGAAATAAACAAACATTTTTTTTATTCTTTTTATTTCACAGTTCAGAGCTATTCCAGCGAAATAATAGAGGGTGGTGAGTCATGGTGTGAAACCATTGTGCAGACATAACAAACGTACCCACACGGACAGAGTCAAGACCAAGGAATGACCACCCGTCTAAGCACCGGGGGAGTGAGAATCACCGATCACACCAGATGTTCGCAAGTCACCAAACAGATCAAGACTCTGATCCTTTTAAGTCACGTCAGAATTCTCAAGTGGGGTCATCAGGGGTAACTTCCAGAAATGTCTCAATTTAATAATGTACATTTCGAACGTAAAATTTAACCAGTGCAAATTAAACCTTCCTTACCACGTCAGGTTGCTGTAACTGAACATGTCAAAGCACATGCAAATCATAAACATCATGTACCGTATGCAAAGCAGTGGTCGGAGGAAATCTTCAGTTTGGAAAAACAAAACAAAAAACCCAAAAAAACAGAACAACGGTTGCTAGTCTTTAGTTCCAAGCAACATTAGTACAAGCTAACCGATCATTAACCTCATGCATTAAAATCTGCCAAAACAATAAACTGTAAACACACTAAAAACTATGTGAACAAAGTTAACGAGCTGCCCACACATTTAACCTAACAGCAGTAACAGCAGCGACATTAGCTCAATTATACTTCCAACAGCATACAAGTAATGAGTTTTTCATTAACTGTGTTGTAGCCAATGCAGTGTGTTCTTCTATTTCCAGTTCCTGTCTCCATTTTTTCCTGTTTTACTCAATCCACAGGGGACATTCCATGTCATAAAGCATGTGAAATCCAGGTTGTTGTGTTTTTTTTGTCTGCTTTTGTCATTATACATGAGTCTGAGTCAAGTCAGAAGTCAATAAAGACGGGTAACAAGTCAAGTATTAAGTTCAGTATGTGTCCATCTCATGGGGCATCAGATTCAAACAGCGAATGGCTAGCTTTTATTTTCTTCAACATGATGCTTTATGGTACATTTAGTTCAAGCTGTGTGCAGCTGAACCTTGACGTACAGCAAACAACAGTCCAAAAACGATGCTCAACACTCCATAAGTACTGATAGTAAATACATGATGTCAATGTCGATACAAACAATCAGCGGGGTGAAGTCACTTCTCACTATTTGTCCCTCGTCAGCAGTGTCGATTAGGTACAGGACATTGCTGTCGCTATGTTACCCCTTTCATTACAGGATAATGAAGATGCTAATTGATGTGCAATCACGAGCGAGATGGAAAGAGAAAGAAAGGAAGGTAAAAGAAAATGTGCTGAGTAACTATTCCTGTGCATGCTCTATTGATGCAACTACATTTCCCAGATTGAAACTGTCAGCTTTAGCTTATACTGTCCCTGACAGATCAGGGACAGTATAAGGTAATGCGTGCTACTTATCCAAACAAACCAATGCATGACTTGTGTAACAGGGATTTATTCAATGAATGGCAGCTGGGGAAAGACATTTCCAAAGATTTAAAACCTGTGCATGTATTCAACCAGTGTGGTTAGGGTAATGTGTGGTACAGGGAAGCAGAGCAGGCATTTATTTATACAAATGTTAACAGATTATTATTTTAACCAGCGGTTGTGCAACGCCAGTACCATAATGCTCTGGGCCAATGAGTCAGTGACCCACAGACGCAACTCTACTGTAAATGACGCCACAGGCCACTGACATCATTCCGTGCCGATGCTCTCAACCTCAACCACATGAAATGTGTGGGCTAGAAATGTCTAGAAACTGGATTAGAGCAGCTGCCGTGATTAGTATTTGTCTGAAGTAGGAAACTGCTTTTTACTGCTTGTTTGTTTTAGGTAATGCAATAATGGCAGGTTGGCTGTTGCCAGGGCTCCTAAAGGCCCCACAAAAGGTGATAAACAAAACATCTGAGGTGCTTTGTTGCAAAGTGAAGTCATTACAATGGAAGATTTTGATTCCAAGTTACAGACAGACATGTTTCCGCTCAATAGAGCCATCTAGGGTTGGAGAGTTTCAGTCTCAAATCATTCTTAGACAATCAGTCTTACTCTGCAGGCTTTGTTGCATGCCATCCATGTTTGCATTTAAATTGTTATTTTACTGTTAATGAGAATTATTTATCATCTCTCCTCTGTTGTCAATCTCCCGCCTCCCATCCCTCCTCTCGCTTAATCCCTCCACTTCTGTCCGAACGCGCTCCCTCTGCCTGTTTCCCCCTCTCTCTTACTGCCGGTGCATCCTGCCATCGTTCCGGATCCAATGTGGCGGAACAGCGGCTGACGTCGGCTCTTCTTCTTCTCTGTATTGCAGCGGAGCCCTAATTGCTGGTCTCTCAGACAAGCACACAGAGCTGCTTTATCTCTAGCTGGCCACACCACGCTTCAACAGACAGCCCAGCAGCGGCGGAGGCAACTGCAGCCTCCACAGTTCAACACCCCCTCACCACCCTCTGCATCCACCGCAACCACCTTAAAAGGCTCCAATTAAACCATTACTGTAAGGAAGGGAGGAAGCAGGAGCGGGTGAGGGAGGCGGGAGGGGAATGAAAAATGAGGCAGAGAAAGACAGAGGATGTATCAAAGAGAGTGAGAGGATGAGCTTGAGATAAATAGGAAATTAAGCATTGTTTTGCCATGCAGGGGGAGAAAAAAAAAGCCACAGGGAAGCAAAATATAAAGAAAGCGAATAAACAGCGTGAGATTTCTTGCTGTTGCAGAAGACAGATCCACCCTGTAGCACCAGACCGTGACGCTACAGACACGAGGAAGGAAGGAAAGGAGAAGGAGAAGAGATACTGAGGCAGTGATTTACACTCCTTTTCGTCTTGGTGTCCATGGAGCCTGGGGGTAAAGGAAATGGCAGAAGGCACAGGGAGATAAGAGTCTTTGTTCTACTGAGGTGTAGAGATCGTTACATTCCACTAGATAGCCTTCCACTCCTGTCTAGCTTGGCTGACTGGAAATGAAAGAGAGTATAAGTTAGTGTCTAAGAAGGCCAGACGCCATATTTTATTATGGCTTTGTATGGCGACTGCCCTAGGCTATTTTACAGAGGCTCTCTGTGCAACTTCCTGCTAAAAACATCTTTAAAAGTTGCCATGCCCTTTAGATGTTCTGGGAAGCACATTCTGGTTCCCTCTGGATAAAGCAAAGCTGGATGTTTTCCTTTGTTTCCAGAATGGGAATGTGGAGAAGCACCTGTGTTGAGGTAATGTTAAATTAGCATGCTAACCAGCTAGCCCCGGCCTTAAAACCTCTTTGTGTCCTGTTTGGTGTAGTCACCAACACTACCCGGGCTGACTGAGCGAACAAGCTAACAATAACACCAGTCGTGGCTTCACAAAGGAATACAGTTAGCCGCGGTTAGCAGTTACTCCGATGTCACGTTGTCCCCCAATGGTTGTATGAATTCAAGGTAGCCAATTCTTACGTACTGCCACCTTACAAATGGGCTCCTGTGTTGACTTTGTCTCTCTTTAAACAGCATTTGGGACTGACATACATACTTACATACACTGCAATACAGAGTCGCCAGTGGTGCACCAATGAGCAAGTTCCATTCATGTTCTGGGGTACTGTGTCCTCTTCAACAGATATACTTCTTCCAGTGTTTATACTAAGCTAACATGCTGCTGGCTGTGGCCTTCTATTTAACACACAAATGTGAGAGTGCAATCAATCTTCTTATCTGACATATTTTCCAAAATATCAACCTAGTCCTTGACGATTCACTTGGAGCAGTGAATGATGTTTCTGATAGCAGAGTACCGGAGTGGCACTTTAAGAATATTCAATTACAGCCTAGAAACAACCTGTAACCCTGACCAGTGCATCAAGTTACCAGACGTGCACTGATTCACAGCAGCAACAAAGTCATTCATTTCCACTACTCTTGAAACAGGGTGTGACTGATGAAGCCATTCCCCTATGAGCAGACAGAGGGTCGAATGTATCACCAGCCACGCCACACTATTCATTATTGGCCTGTAGCTACCTGGAGGTCTGTGATACATGATAATACCTTCTGCTTTTGTTTGTCATAAATTTTGGCTCCCAGGCAATAGGAGCGTCCGAGAACTGCGCTACCTATTTACCCAAGGCGGCCAAGCATAGAGCCATCTGTGCTCACTAGTTCATATATTCACCAACGCACCCCAAGGTGCGATACATCAGATATAACAGGCTGAGGGCAGGACCGGGCGTCGGCCATTATGCAGTCAGAGCGGTGGAAAATGACACAGAATGTCTCTTTCTGCCCCTCTCTGCAGCCATGCCAAGAGGTTCTCTCCTGGCGTCGAGGCAACCCATTCCATGTAATGGCCCGATGGTTATACATGGGCAACAAGTCAAACTGAGAACACTGAGCCATGAACTGGCCCATCTAGGAGAATTGCCACTAATAGGATACGGTAAGCAGGCCGTGATACTCCTTAGTGAAATTTACTGTTACATATGTGACAGTTTTGAGAAAAAATGTTTAAACTCTTTTGTTTTTTTTCACCACTTGTCGCCTCATTAGTGAACCCTGGTGTGAGCAAAAGAGAAAGGTTACGGAAAAGGAAAGGGGAGGGACAGGGAATAAGAAAATGATGGAGTGACTAAGGGGAAATGAATTGGCTCTGTCTGTCTGTTGAGGGAGGAAGGTGAGGATTCAGGGGCCACCCTGGGGCCTTTTCCACTGTGTGTGTGTGTGTGTGTGTGTGTGTGTGTGTTGAACGGGGGGGGGGGGGGGTTAAGGATAGAAGGCGAGATAAGATAAGAATGACAGTGGAGGGTGGGGTCGTTTAATTGTGTTTATCCAGAGCTTCGGGGCTGTTGTGAGTGTGTATGAGTGTGTGCGCGCGTTCTGAGGGGAAGCATCTCTGTGGGTCAACATGGCCTGGGAGTCATCCTAACTCAGTTTGACACGAGGGAGACGGATCACCGCTGAGAAGGGCGGTGGACCAACACACACAGGACGTTCGGCTGTGTTTGTTAGCATCCTGCTCCCTTGTCCTTCAATACCATACTTTGGAGGGGAAGATGGACGAGATTCACCCCCTAACCAAACACAAAATCGCCCCCCTGTGTATTTTTAACTCTGCAGATCCAGAAATGTCCACCCACCCACCAATTCATTCAGGCAATACAGGGATCGCTGAAGGCACTGACAAGCTAAAACACCATCCCTGGGTCCGCTAATAGCAAAAAACACCCTGCTAATGGACAGAATGGTTTATTACCACTTCAATCATTCCTGACATGTGTATAGCTAGGCCTGTGTGCTAGCCCTTGCTTCACAGAGGCCATTAAAGTAGCCATCTTCCAGGCTGGGGGTGGGCAGGTAAAATGCTCCCCTCTAATGCAACTCATACATAACCTGTAAGCTGTTAGGAGGTCACCCCCCTCAGGCATATATGAATGATAATGCCCTCTATTGCCTCAGTTAAGTGTTCCTGCGTTATCACTTATCTGGTGTTGTTTTCAATACCGTGGAAGTGCAATTCAGACAGTTACCTCCCCGGACGACGCGACCATAGCCTGTCTTTATGCCTCCAGTCATTCCTGAGCTTTTAATTGCTGATTGATTTTCTGTTTAGAAAAGAAGAAAATGTAGACAGATAGACAGATAGATAGATAGATAGATAGATAGATAGATAGACAGATAGATAGATAGATAGATAGATAGATAGATAGATAGATAGATAGATAGATAGATAGATAGAGTAAAAAGTCTTTGTCATAGAAAAAAAAAAAAGAAGTGCTAAAACCTACCACGCAGCAGGGGGGTTATGGTTCTGTCTGAGTCATGTTGTTTTTTTGTGTCTCCACTCAGGGTCCATACAAGGCGAGCAAAAGCAAGCCCAGACACATACAAGCACAAGCTCCACAGTGCACACACTCATACACACACACACAAAGATCGATTTTGTGCCTCTAACTGGCGATGGGAAGTATGACGACTCGCTGAGACAGGGCGGAGATGAGAGATCAAGATATCATCGGCGGAGAGAGAGAGAGGAACTCAGTGTCTTTTATTCCTGCCATGCCCCGGTGTCTGGCTCAGAAAGAAACCCACAAGCACCCTCGACACCGATTACACACAGACACACGCGCGCACACACACACACATCACTGATAATCTCAGACAAGGCCCATCAGCTGACTCGCCTGATAAAGCTCGTTATGCTCAACTTTGACCCAGTGCGTACTTTTAAAGATACATCTATGTAAAAATTAAGCAAAGATATTGTTACCAGGCATCTCAGCTATGGTCTTGTTTATTTAGAGCATGCATAATAATATCTGAATATGAAATTAAATGATTACAAGGTGCCCCATGATGACCCTTTAACTCCATTCAATGCATAGGTAATAATAGGTACAATAGCTAGTTCTGAGTGCAGTATGCACAGGTGGCTCAGTCTAAATAATAATTAGAAAGTGGGAACAATAACAGGGGAGGCAACAAAGCGTTATATACATATACTGTTGGGGAAAAAAAGGGGTTGGTCCACAACTAGCCAAACCAGAAACATTGCCTTCTCAACAGATGAAGTGTCTCATGAAAGGAAATGACCAGGCTAATGACTCATGGATGGCATGACATTTCTCTGTGGGCTTTGATAAAAGAAAAGGAAAAACACTGAAAAGACTTCCATTGTTCGCCACCTCAACAGATCATAGGAAAAGAATGCTCTACGAGTATAATGAACGCGAATGAATGCAAGTCCGCACAGTCGGTTCCTGAGGTCATGGAGTCTGGGGGAAACAGTGTTTACTGCGCACCGACACGAGACTATAAAAGATAAACCCTCAGTAAAATCAGGTAAAGGACGCTGTATCCCGGCCATTATAATCAGGTTTAGTTTAGTCGGGGAAAGAGATGAAGGAGTAATAAAGTCTTTTACTGTCCAGTAACACAAAAGAGCCTTGACAACAGTGAGCCTTCAAAATACTGGTTGATTTAAGTTTTGCATCACTGCATTAGCTCCTTTAATCATGTCTGCTGAGGAAATGTGACTGAAACCGTTGATGTCATTTACAAGGAACCAGAGCCAGCAGATTTTTATGAAGGTCATACACAGAGCGTTCATATTCAGCTTGTAAATGTTGTTTTTTTTCCCTTAATGATTTCAAGGACAGTTCATTGACAACAACCCAACTAAACTCAAGTTTGAATAAAATCACGGCCATAGTAATCAAGTAAGGAGGAACCACTGAGTTGCATGTGATGAGTTCACCAAAAAAACAGAGCTCAGCGCACCGAGTGCAGTTCAGCTGTGTGTATTCGCTCCTACTTTTAAGCACAGCGGTAAAAGCCTTTTTACCACCTCCTTTAACAAAGGAAATGCACCCTGTGCCCTCCAGGATTGAAGAGAGCCGCAGAGCTGTTCTAACCTGTCTGGAGTTCCCAGAAGTGATTGAATGATATGACAAACATGTGCACGTGTTCCGGTTGGTGTGAAAAAGGAGCTCTATCATTAAAGCTTAATTGGCGACAAGGAAATGCAGCTAAGGATGATGTCACAACCATTATTAATTGCATCTCAAACAGTTTCCCTACCAATAGACCTCATTAGGAGAAGCTTGTTAGCTAATTTTCCCACAGAATATTGACACTTATACTAAAGGCAAAGTAACACAAAGTAACTGGGGACTTTGGACACTGTTATGACATATTTCACTTCTGTTTATGACTCTACCCCTGACTGACTTGATTAATCTGCTTGATCTGTGATAGGGATCACCTTAGCATCAATATATTGTAATTACACTGTGCTTGTGCCCTTACTAATGCCACCTTACTAGGAAAACAAAAAGGCAAAAACAAGTTACTAGAGGCAAAACACCTATGGTAGACTTATATATAACATCTGGATTAATAGCCTGTATATTACAGTGTATTCAAATTAAAAAAAAAAATCTATATGTTGTGCAAGTGTAAAATGTCTGTTACAGTAATTATGTAACATTTGAATTATTGGACACAAATGACTTTTTCTTACACAACTCAACCCTCAGTACCAAACTTCCACCTGCGGCCATCGGCATGAAGACAGTTCTCCAGATGAGGTCTGCACAGTTTCTGCCTCCCTGAAGTAAAGCTGGTGTCTCTGCATGTTGCTGCTCACGCTCTACATGCTAAAGCCATGTCCAGCACGCGGGTCTGCAATTAATCAGACAGACAACATACTTAGCATACCAGACATAATTCAAAAGTACTTTTCAAAATTTTATGAAGCCTAAAGCCAGGCCCAGAATTGCCATATTAGAAGTAAACCGTCAGTGAAAATGTTCCTCATATACTTGGCATTATTTCATAAGCTAACTGTCCCGACCAGAAATACCCTGACGTGACTGTTAAACTTATTAGGCAGCTGCGGAACTGAAAGGAAGTGAATCTCATTGAGTTCTGGGAAGGAGTCAAGAGCTTCTGATAGGGCAAGGAAGGAAATGAAGCGATGTAGCAAACGGGGCACGTTATTAAAAAATATGATCCAGCCTTGAAATAACATGGACTTTTCACATCCAACATCAAAGTGGGAGGTCAAGCTCTGCAGATATGATTTCATAATTCAATATAATTTTCTAATGTTTTTGTAGAGGCTCACAGTGCTGCCTTTTGATATCAGTGGCAAGCACCCTTTATATCTGCCAGCATTTTGATCCTAATTACTGTACTTTGTGCAATTTCCTCATTCGTGCAGAGAACAAAACTGTAGTAACCAGGTCTCCAGTTGTGTCACCGTTTCTTTCATGCCTCAGCCTGAACTCTAACACCATGTGTCGGGGCTTTTAATTTGCTCTTCTTTGGTAGGTGAGATTGGAGGGCGTTCGCTGGGGGAAATCGATGGGAAAATGGGATGGAATCTGCTGAGTGGATCAGAGCGAACGGAGTCAGCCCTCATGGGCATAAGGGGAACATTGGAATGAGAAAGTCTGGACAATGTTTTTAACTTCTTCCAGGAGGCTGACGACAGCAATCTGCTCTCACAAATCCCTTTGTGGGATGTGCTTGCAAGATTAATTTCTTGTTATTCAGAATTGATCGCTTCTTTATGGACTCATTTGTGCCTGATTCTGTTCAGGGCCTGTCTGCCGGCTACCTGCCAGTGGCACCGCATGTCCTAAACACGGGAGAACGTTTTCAAGAATGAGAGTCTGGCTGGCAGTTTCACTTCAAGACTTGGATACGGCTGCTTGCTTGTGGTAAAAAGGTGTTCCGGATGCGGTTTAGAAGTAACACCTTCAACATACCTGAGTAGCTGATACAGCAGCACTTTTTTTTTCTTTTTTTTTTTTCTCTAAAGATGATATTAATCTCTAGCATCCATCTGCGGTGTAATTGCGCCTCAGACGTTGGCGAACCGCCCTGAGTTCAAGTGCAGTATCCAACTCAATTAAAGTTTGTTTGGCCAGAATGTAGATTGAAACCAAGTGAGGAAATGACTGTACACCCTTTGGTCTTTTCATGTCTTTTCATCTGTTTATTAAAACATTACTGGAGTCAGTTAATTCCTGGTATGTTAATATGTGTTTGAGGTACGGAAAGACGGTTGGCGCTGCTTAAGCAAAACAAGTTCAGTTACAGAGTGTGTTTTGGCTCGTGTGTGGAGAAGGAGGGCTGATCGAATATCACTTCTTCTGAATTCCAGGTACGATGTGGTATGATCTATGATTTCCGCCATGTAATGGCTCACAGGTGTTATCCTTCATGTGTATAGCTTAACTATTCCCCTTGTCCTTCATTTTTCCAAAGCAAATTGCTCCACTTTTCTCCCTTGAAATGACCCGAAACTCTTTGCCCTGGACAGCACTGAAGATTATCCCCAATTAGCCGGCGAGCGCTGCCAGTAACAAGCTTTCTCTTTCTGTCATCAGACAGTGTGTCATCATCGCTGCCCACTGCTACAGCGCTGGTCACCCTATGATGTGTTGTCGTCTGCTAGGCCTGTCAGTGTCACAGCAACCCGTTGTACGTCTAAGCCTCTGCCAAGGCGACACACCGCACTGTCACACTGTCGTTTGTAGCTCTCATCTTCCCTTACAGCGTTCACTCCCCCTGCATAAACTGCTCTCTCAAGCTTTTACTTCCTCCTCCTCCTCCTCCTCCTCCTCATGTCTCTCTCGTGACTACATCGCCTGTTAGTCAGTTTTAATTTGATTTCAGAATGGAAAAAAAAGCTAAAAATGAATTCTTCAATTTTAGAACCTGATCTGATGCAGGCACACCATTCACAGCGCTGCAGAGCAAACCACTCTGCCTTCTCATGAGAGCACTGGAGGTTGATTTGACAGCTCGGTTAGTTGGTCGTTCTCTTAATGCTGACAGTAATTCTGCATTCTGACTCGAGACACAATAATAATGGGTACTGCTCAGTCACACACTCTGATGGCATGTGGTTAATGAAGCTTTTCTAAATGAGAACCGGCTCAGCTCAGAGCTCGTCCAACTGGGGACATTTAAAGTACCACAACCACTAATGTTTATGTTCCACAGTGAGGCCATTTGGTCTGCTACTAAGCACCGTGGCTCATCCACGCTATCTGTCACTTCAACCGTAAACGATATATATGATGTTAATAATTACATTATGGTCTGCCCTGCGTTCTCGAAGGTAGACGAGATGAGCTGAACCGAAAAATTAGCAGTTGTATAATCCATTAATTTACATTCGTAAACGCTGAGTGCATGTAGACATGTCACATGGACTCTTCCTGTTGTTGTGCTGAAACAGGAATTCAAGGAATTTTACCTGAGAACCGAGTTACTTATCGCACATTTTGATTATCATCTCTGGCTTTTCTCTTTTTTTGCGTGTTCACGATCTTGTTTGACATTGGTCTAGCAGCAAAGATGGAACGCAAGACTGCATGTGACAGTAATACACAGCCTACTGCTCTAAATTGCGTCACTCTCTTCGTTGTTGAATATGTTCCCTCCTGCCTGTGGTGCCATTTATCCAGTTAGATTTTTTTGGTGTGAGTCGCAGTTTTTGGACATACTGGCCATAGAGATGTCTGTCTTGTCTCGAGCATATTTCAAACGTAGTAGTGATGCTCAAAGCACGAAGGATTTTCAGACAGCAGGCAAATCAGATTCGTTTCTAAAATCAGATCCTAAAGACGGAGTGTCCGTACCGTCATTTGTAAGTGATCTGATCAGATTTTTGACTAACCCGTCCTCATAGGTCGCTGTACAGAGCAGACAATTTATCTGTCCACAGACTGCTCTTTGTGTTTTCCTCCATACTGATTAGTAGAAATTGCATTTAATGTGCTTTTGTTCTTTTATTTTTGCTGTCCAGACTTAACTCAAATCAATCTGGATATGCCAAAAAAAAAAAAACTGAGTGATAGTCTGGACATATCTGAAGAGATTTCAGGGGCCACTGTTTAGGATTTAGTGGCATCCAGACACGTCCCTCCATGTGAAGCAACAACAAAGTGGTTGAAAAAACAGGAGGTTCTGTCCACAGCCTGTGTTTGGTTTGTCTGCTCTGAGCTACTGTAGAAACATGGCAGTGAAACATGGCGGTCTCCGTAACAGAAAGTCAATATTGATGATTTCAAAGTGATTATACGCAACTCAAAACATGACTGAATAATATATTGAATGCCTACACACTGGACCTTTATATTACAGACATCAAGAGTGTGCCACTCGTGGATAGAAATGAGCATGCTGTATTTGCTGTGTAACTGTTAAAAAAAAATGTATTTGTCTAATGTAATGCCATCATGTTGAAAACATCAAGCTCTATAGAGCCTCAGTCAGAGCAATTAGAGGCCTCCGCCAAAGCAACAGAACTGCTTTCAACTTACTTTACATTTAAGTCAAGTAGAGCTGTGATCATTTTGCCCCGCCGTTTTAATGACACTCCCCAATACTCCGAGCCAAGTCACTAATGATCAAACTGCAACTGTACATAAACACATAAAACCACTCAAACCTGCCCTTAATAACTAGCTGTGTTGCTTTGGAGGGTTTATAAAACCGCGCTACACAGACACTGTCTCCATTTCTCACGCAACAACGAGGAGCTAATTATTTCAGCATTGTGCCATGAAGACGGCTGCTGCATGGGTGTTCACAGCATGGGTGCTCCTTTGAAGTCGCAAATATGTCCACTCTTCAGCCTCAGACTCCAGACTGCTAATGATTATTTGGCTCTGGGTGGCTCAGTCATTCGTCAGCTCGCTCATGAGATAAGGCAACCGCAGGACAAACAGGTTTGACACACACACCTGCCCACAACACTGCTTCATCGCATATGCACCCTTTGATCAAACTTGCCAGAGTTTATGTTTGGATTTTGAGCAGCTACGCCTGCGCGACTACCTGTTCTCACACGGCGGTGACAATACATGATGTGATATAATGTGAAACCAGCATCTGGGTTTCGGCTGCGTCTTACAGCGCGGGCAGCACGAGTGCAGCATTCGGATGTCAAACATGTCGAGAGTTTAATCGTACAAAGTGTGGGATGTTTCCACCTGCAAGGACCAGCAGTAACACGAAGTCCCCTCTGCGCTGGGCTCTGCAATGTGCTTTGTAAAGTGACACTTAAAGGATGTCTGCGAGCCTCCCTTCCTCTCATAGCCAGCAGTCCACTTGAGACTCAAGTACCAACACACATCTCACACAACCACTCAAAATAACCCCACCAGGCCGGTGTGGCACGACCCCACAGTGACCAAGCAAGGAGATGCCATTTACAGGCGAGTGCACGAGATAACAAAGGCAGAAACGCTCTTGAGACACAAAAATTCTCACGTGTTGTTTAAACAAGTTCTTTTTTCATCTGCTGCTGAAGATTGTAATCTGAAACTCTGAAGCAGATATATTATACTCATTCTCAGGATCGTTATTATATTTCTAGGTGACTACTAGAATAGGTTTACAGGCTGTGTCAGTGTTCTCATACTGTCCAGTGTGCTCGGTCTGAAATGCTTCGTTTTAGCTCCTTTCGTGTGTCTCTTTAAGGCCCACCCCTCCCTAATACCCAGTCCTCTCTGATTGGCCAGCTCCCACACGCCTGAGCCAACACTGCTAACAACAACAGAGCAGCTGTGCTCGAACAATTCTTACGTGCCATTAATTAACGCAAGGCGCTCATTATGTAAATGTTTGACTCCCTGATGAAGTGTGATGTGGTGAGTTTCTGGAGCAGTGATCTCTGTGGGAGATGGGAGCTTCTGTGGGTGCAGACTTTGGGGCTTTTTAACTCTCAAGACAGTTTCCATGCACAAGAACCTATATAAAACAGTGAAAGCAGGTAAAAAATAAATGTCATTAATTAAATTCTGTGTTTTCTGTATGTCTAAGAGTAAACTAATGTGTATTATTCTAAACTGGCAGCTGATCATTGGCCTGCTGGTGGATGTGACAGTATTTTGAAATGCTGCTACACATTCATAGTCAGTGCCCTCAGCTTATAGAAATGCTTCGTATCACTCAGCCATTGGCAACCGTGTTGTAAAGAAATTACTGCTCCTCTCGGGTTATTCTGGGGTTTTGCACTGTAAGAGCTGCAGGCGAGTGGACCGCTGCCTTCTCAGTTCGCTGTCAGCCTCTCAATTGAATTACTCCGATGTTTTATCCCGCACTGTTCCCCGCTTGTAATGAAATTAATGCCACTTTAATTTGCATCACCCTCTTGTTACGTCGCAGGCTGCGGAATGAATGAGGCATTGTTTGACTGCAGGACATGCTGTAGAAAAACAACTATGGCTCGGAGAACCATGGAGTGCGCGTTAACCGACTTGTAAATGCATCTCACAAATTGTCTTTCAGGCATGGTGAAATTGCTTCCAAAGTGTGGTCAGCCATTTTTTTTCCCCCTTCCATTTTAGCACCATGGTTTCATCATGCATCCATTAGTTTCCAAGATGTTACCATAAACCCTGTCAAAGGATTTGAAGTTTAGTGTCGCACGCTCTGCTGAGGGTGTATGATATACCCCGGCTCAGTGTCAGGTGATCCACTGAATCATTCAGCACAAGAATCAATGATACATCCTCGGTGTGTGCGTCCTCACAAAAGGCAGCAGCTCATTGATCACTCCTGCTCCCCCTCATCACCGCATCAGTCTCTCATAGCAGAGGGGAGGGGGTAGGGATATGTATTTTCGATGCAAAATGAGCAGAGCTATTACTCCGCATGCTGACAACCAATCAATTCCACTACAGTGTTTTCTGTCTTCAGTTGGAGGAGATGCTCGATAAAATGAGCAAGATAAACCGGGCATGTGGATCTGGCTGTCAAAGCTCTCCTGCAGATGGACATTTTATGAATAGCAGTGAGAGCGAGTATGTGTGACAGCTGTGTACGTACACCCTCTGTTACTCCTGAGGCGACTGGGAAAAAGTATGCGTGCGTTATACAGCTGAATTCTAATAAACGTGCCCCGATGAGAAAAATAACACCGGAAGCCGTTGAAGTGTTGTTTCGTGAGTAACAGGAAACGTTCTAAAAAAGTCTCCTCCTGGCATCGCATCGAAAAAATGAATTTCTTCCCTAGAAATAAGCCGTTCCTTTTTTTTCTTTTTTTTTTTTTTTTCTCCTTCTTGTTTTATCAGTGTGTAGCACATGCACAGGAAATGAACAGTATGTTAGAAAAGGCATTGAACTGTGCAGTAAAGGTAAATGGCCCAAGCAGTTGGGCATTCGGGAAGTCTTCCACCTGCTACTTGTCAAATAATTCAGCTGGTCAAAATGGGTGTAGTCAGGCCCCGCTGACTCACACTCAGCACAGCCATCTGCTTCTGTTTGTCACTTCTTCTCCACTCGATTCCCCCGTCCACCCATCCATATTTGAAGCTGCTTGGTTCTGCTGACGTGTGCCAATCAAAATCACTTCAATATTTAATTCCGCAGCTCCGATGCGCGTGGTTCCATTGATCGTTGAGTTCTGTATCGTTCAGCTCAGTTGATTGAGCCTGTTTTACCCACAGTTTCCTGCTCGACTGTCTCCTCACTTTTTATCTGCTTATTTCTTGTCCGTGAAGTGCCTTGGTCCAGACCTTCCAATCCGGCAGCTCTGGCGTTGTGACATGGAACAGTAGTTTCTCCTCTAAAAAAAAGCCGGCCATTCATTGAGCGCCACTGGGGGGACTAACGATTATCCAATCAGTGCCATGGGCAGGACTAACGCCGCTGTCAAGCTGTGCGCTGGAACCAAGGACTACAATTGCAACGACAATTACACTATAGACCAGTCTGACTTAGTGGAGGTAGACTGTTGGTAAACGGCCGTAATCACACAGAGACGCGTTGCTACAGGTGTGGTCGCTTATAAAACATTTTTTAAAAAGCATTGAAAACAGCCTGCTCTGGGCAAAACGGCGTGGAGTGCATGTGGAGACAGTCTGTGTGCACATTCAACCATCGTATGTAATTAATGGGATACACCGTGCCGTGGTGCTGTAAAGTTGACTATATTTGAACTTCTAACACCGCTTTAAAAAACAGAACATGCAACTTAGGAGAGGAGTAAACTGCTTGGCGGGCTGCACGACAGGCAAACAATATTTTTTTTCTTTTAAGGCACAAACACTTCTTCCACAGTGCTCCTGAATGCAGCACTAGTGCTTTTCTGCATAGGGTTAGGGTTAATGGCATTATTCAGGTAGATATGTTGTTCTCGAGCGATTGGTAAAACTGACTTCCCCTCAGTCACTGAAACTGGTCAAACTGAAGATGAAAACGGTGTGTAACAAGTTATTATACACACATCGTATTATACCTAATTATTGCTGTCTTTTCAGAGCTCCATTTCTGTTTTCACTGGTGTGCAGCTGGGATAAATTAATTACAAAGAATGTGGGAACTCCCACACATTGTCGCTCTTGAAGTCTAATTACAGTATGCTATTAAAAGCTTTGCATTTTAAGTCAAATTCCTTTAATTGCCAGTGAGACAAAAGACCTGCTCTTTGAAGGTAAGGTCTATTCTAAATCTAACTCTGACAATGGCAACACATGAAAAGACCATGAACGTCTAAAGTTTTCCAATGCCGAAAAAAACAGTACGCACAGCCTGCGATCCATCCAGTGATCACAAAAATCTTTTGAACCTTCGCCGTCGTGTTTGCATTTGGTTATACATCGGCCTTTTCGTTCCATGCATCCTTTTCACAAACACGTCACACCGCTTGATGAATGCTTCATCTATTTTAATGAATGGACACAACTGAGGTTTAAGCCGTGCTCTCGAAGGGGAGCTTTCGGCTGCATTTGTTTACTTAATTAAATCATGAGAGCCATCTCGAGTGTGACAGGTGAGCCAAACAGACGGTCGAGGGTTTCTTCCCCGAATCCCGTGGAGACACTATCATCCAGAAGCCTGGCACTAATGATTTCATTAACATGGCTAACAGGGCATCAGTACACCTGTTCACAGGCGTTCCAGCAGATACCTCGGTAACCTTGAGACAACGGTTCGAGGCCCCTGCCAACACTCTTTTTGTTTTATGACTGCTGTCTCAGCTCCGGTGCAGTTTTAATAAAAAGCCATAGTGTCTGATTTCGGATTCTTCTTAAAGCGCACAACGCTGCTCCCACATATGTGCTGTTCTGAGTCAAAACACCTCCTTGTGTTTCGCACCACAGTGATCTCAGATGCATCACAGCAGGCTTCACCGCGAAAAAAAAGGCATCAATGTAATGTTTATTTTACAGAACAACTGCAAGATGTTAAATATGTGATTTGTGTCTCTCCTGCAGAGCCTAGGTGGGAGAATTGCACATCGTTCTCAGTTTTTTCTGTCAGTCTGCTTGGAAAAAGCAGGTGCTGCATTTTCCACATGAAAGAGAGAAATGAGTAACAAGGAGCTTAGAAAACTGCTGCAAAGTATTTTGCTACAGCACCGTGCTAGATGTGACTGTTTCACAAGAAATCCCACCCATCTGGCTCTCCAGGATCTCAAACAAATCATTTGCATATGTAGTCTAAGCCTAGTTGGGTTGGTTTGAGAGCAGTTGAAGCTCAAAATTAAACAGCTGGAGTTTCTCTGGTCCTCCTACCTTTTTTTTTGTTAGCAGCAGCAGCAGCAATGTCTCACAGTGCTGTCCGTGACTCTGACTGTGTCTCCTTGCTGAGCCCTCTTCTCACATTATCTGCATGCCTTAATGGTCTGTAACTTGTCAAGAAGGCCTATCTGTCTGCTCGCCCACTCAAACTGACACGGCCTCACTGGTCTCCCCCCACCCTCACTTTCCTGCCGCAGAATCTGATCGATAGCCCCTCAGCCCCCCACCCCCACCCCGCTGCCTTCACAGGTGGATATCATTAGGAATGAAAAATCAAAGCAGGCAGTCATCTGCCCTCTCTATAAACTGAGTTGTACAAAATGCTTTGTGAATACAAATCCACATTCACATGTAACTCACTAACTTACGGATATTGTCTATGTCCTATGTCTATATGAGAAATATGAAGCTACGGCTTGCGGCGAGTTAGCTTAGTTGAGCACAAGGACAGGACACTAGCCAGGCCGTTCTTCAAAGGTCACAAAGGCCACCAGCCACCATGTCCAAAGCTCATAAATCCAAAGGTTTCATATCCCTCATTTAGTCCATACAAAAAAAAACAACTCAGTGTGGCACTGCAAATGGTCAGGTATCAGAGGATCAAGGCTAGTTGCCCTTTTCTGTATGTCTTTGTGCTACGCTAACCTGTGAGTCCAGTGTCAATCTTATCATCAAGACAAACCAAGAAATCAAATTGTATGAGCATAGTGCCAAAGTATTGGTTTAATTAAAAAGAAGAAGAAGAAAAAAAAAGCTGTCAAAATTAATTGCAGGATGAACAGTTTAAAAATATTTTCAACTTGAGCCAGCCCAGTGAGCTACGGGGACAAGTGGAGGGTTAGGGTTAGCTGGGAGAGTGGGCAAGACTCTCTACTTTCTACTCACAAGAACGACAACAGACCTTTCTGAATCACTTGACAAAACTGAGAAAAGCAATTCAGGAATCTGGAACATGACAGGCTGTAAGATAACTAGCTAGCACACAGCAAGTCAGTGAAAGGAATAAAAAATGTTATTAAAGTTGTCATCTTCTTTTCCTAGATAGACCAACCAAGAGGACAATTTCTGCTCCAGGAACAGAACCACCTCCACGTTTTATTTTTTTTCTATGGACACATAGAAGTAAAACTTTTCTGTAAGCAGGCCCTACCATGGCATGCTGCCAGTAAGGATGCTCCTGTGGGCCTCAGACTGGAGAACATAACCCAGACATCATGCCCTACTTTGTCCAGGTCTTTTACACAGACCCAATTTCTTGTAAAAGTATTTGCACTCTACTATCAATAAGCTTGTTCTAAGTAATAGTAATACATTTCACTGACTTTGCTAGGTAAATATAAATGTTATTTTTCTCCAAACATAACTCAGGAGCATATAGATTTGGATCATGGTGTAAGCATTTAACGTCAGCTATCTATTAATCGTGCATTTGTTATTAAGGATTTTTAATTTAGGTCAAAGCTGATCCACAGCAGAACATTACGCATACACAGCATCAATTCCAGTTGAAAATAATCTCTTTTTTTGCCCTCAACGGTACAGTGATATTTTCACAGAGTTGAAAGCTCACTGAATGTCCCGGGGGAACGGTGGAACTTCGGAGGTGATATTATCAGCTCCGGGTAGAAAACCAGGACTTGGTTTGACTATCATGGTTTTCACAGCGGGCTCACAGAGAGACCATACTCAACCTGGAGCGTGGATCAGATCCAAGCTGCTGTGTTGTGTGAATCCAGCTGTGCCTAAAGAGAGAGGTAAGTCGAACTGCCTCAGAACAAGCGCCATATTCAGAAGTGGCATGGGTCTTGTGCTAGATCCTCGCTGATATGCAGCGATAACAGCTTTTCTTTATCGTGCACATGCACAGACATGCAGTCGCCTGTGAATGCGCATGTACTCCCTCACCCACACACACGCACACACACACACACACACACAGGGACACACACTATCTTTCTGTCTCATACAGAAACACATGGTCAGCTGTGTGAGATCCCGTAACAGAGCAAACATTGTCCGGCAGACTACCTTGGAGGACAGAGAAGATATGTGCAGCACCTAGCGAAAGGCCTATTATTTTAATGGGCTCTTGTGTTTTCCCAAACGCTAAGGTTGCGGTAGAATAACGAAGGCTTCGGCGCCGAGGACAAGCAAGAAAAAAAGTAGATTACACGGGGAGCTCAATGTGCGTTTGTGTAACCTGTGTACGGACAACCGCTGCCGATGTAAGTGAGATTAACGTGTTCAAATATTGTGCTGAGTGTCTGATGTGGCCACGTCCCGCCTTCCCGCCAAGGAAATGCTGCAGTGTGCGCAAATGTACGACTCCGGGGCTGTAAGCGAGTTTGTTCGTTTGCTCCGAGGCTAAAACTCCCATCTGTATCTGAGTGGCTTCCCTTTGATCCCGATTAATCGATCCTTGTTTAAACATGCAGGAGTCACACAGAGCGATGTCACCGATTCCTACTTGTTTCAGTCCAAACCCAGATTTAGACCACAGAATAAGCCAGAGATATGGCTTTGACTCCCTGACACTGGGGGGGAGGCGAGGATGTCAGAGTTGTCTGGAGTTATCTGGAGCTGCAGGACCCTCCCGAGGCTCTGACTACGAGAGCGATATATCAGAAAGGGAGGGAAGGGAGGAACAGCGCAGGATGGAGTGGTGGGGGTGTCTGCCAAGGTCCAGGTTCACTACCTTCTTTGTTTGACTTGGCCTGCTGACGAGAACATCGCCATTATAAAAAACAAAACAAAACAAAAAAACAGCAGGACTTTTACATCTTTTTTTTAATTACTGGACATTATCACTAGTTACTGTTACTCCTCTCAACAAAGCTGTCAGAAATCATGATCAAAATATGCTGTTTTCAGACGTGCTGTTTTGCATCACAGCACATAATGCTGTAAAAATGTGCTGAAAGATGTTTTCTTCCTTTGAAAGGTTGAAATGAATTATATGCCGGAGAAACAAACTCCCTCACATTTATCCACTTGTCATATATCTAACAAAACACTTGTGTGTGTGTACTTGGTGGTGGAGCCTTGAGATGCCAAACAAAACCCATTAGTATCCAAGTCATTATACCTCTCGCGGTGTATCACTTGATCTTTTTGCACTTTTTTTAATTTTGGCAGCACTCACCTCTTTTGTTCCAGCATTCACTTTTGATCGCGCAACCCCGGTGGATGTCAGAGGAAAACTAGGCGACTAAGCACAATGCATTTGTACGATTCAGCCAAATTAGAGGCTGAGTCCCGAGTGGCCAAGAGACCATATAGATTGACAGTGAACCCTAAACCCGCCCACGAGATGCTTCATTCAAATCAAGCAGTTATTTCCAGCCAAGCAGGCCGCCCCTGTGGTGTGTATATTGCACTTAGTGGGGTCTACATTTGAGGCAGCTCATTTAGAGAACAGTGACCCCTGTCGAGTTGTACACTCCCAGTTGCAAAGTAAATCTAGGTGGTGTCTTTCAGGATGCTAATTTATGTGTCCCCGCTGGCAGCTTAAGCCCTGCTCCCTTTTGAATTGGCAACACCACCAGCTGGTGTGTCCTCACTCTCGCTGAAAGCAACATTGTCTGCGGAGCGCTGAAAAAGTGTTTTGCGTTTTAAAAACCTGTCCCTGATCCTGACAGAAGTGTCGGCAGAATGGTGCCAGCTTAAGCGCTTTCCTAATATGTCTTTAGAAAGATGAAGACAGTCTGTGTCACATGCACTGTTACACTACAGGGTTTACTAAACAAGGCCTTTATGCTGCGGCTGCTTATCACTGGGTCATCCTGCTATTTTCCAGGAAGAAAGTTCAGCCCAGACTTTCAGTGCATGCACTATTTTCTTTGAGCTATTCGGTGATTATTTTCCACTTTTGCGAGGCAAAGAAACTGTTGGTGTGTTAATGGCTGTGCAACCCACCTCTATTTATCTGATTGTCGGGAAATACAACCTTAATGCGTCCGGTAAGAGATGCCTGTTAGAGACAGACGTCTCTGTTTGGTGCGATACAGTTATCCTGGCCTCACCAGACCGTAATTTCAGCAATCTTAACCAATCAACCGCTTTCAGGCTCGTATTCAAATATCTGAGTCAGAGTAGCATTGCCATAAATATCGGCACACTCTACTCATTAATAGTGAGGGCACAGTCGGAGCTGTCGTATCATCAGATGTCTTTAGTCACTCAGTGTGTGATGATGCGGCCTCTTTGGCTGACATCAGCACACTGCCACTGACAGGCTCTAGTAAATACAGTATGTTCACGCCAGTGTACCTTCTGTTCTGTCAGTGTAGAAATGCTGGTCACACATTTCAGTGGCCACAGATTACAGTGCAACACAGGTAGTTAACCTTACTGACAAGTTTGCAAACGTGAGAGAGTCTACCACAGGCTGCGTGTTAGCTAGATTTGCGCTGTGACATATTTAAAAACCTATTTAATTATGATGTATTCATGTAAAATATATCAAACTGCAATTGATATATCGGCCTTAGAAGTCGATCCGAACTTCGTCTTTACATCAGTCGACTCCAAGCTTAAAAAACACTAACATCATGCCCGATGCTGCGTTATTTCTTACCGTAGTCGTCGCATAAATATATAATGTGCGCATAATAGAACTAGAAATGAATATCCTGCGACAGGTGGTTGTTGAATATGAGTGTGTCAGAATGGATTATGTTGACGACTCCACAATCAGACAGCCTGCATGTGCTCTCCTCTTCTTCCGCTACTTTGATGGAGCTGTAGGTGCAGCCCCAGACCGGCTGCCTCCCTGCTTATGAGAAGCACAGATAGAGATCTTGCGCAGCGTCTCCTGGATTAAGCGACACTCCCAGGAACAATTTACTTGTTTTGTTTGGCGATAGTCATTTTGGAATGCCACAGGGACAATTAAAATACCAGGCAGATCCATTGCTTGTATAAGGCCCAAATAATTACACGGTCAGGTACAGGAGCATTTGAATATGCCCCAAAACTCCCGAAGGCATTTGTTCACCAAAGGTTCAAAATAGAAACACAAACAGACTCCGAAAAACCTGTTTAATCTGGCCGCAACAGTTAGCTCACTAGCACTCATTTGGGGGCGTACATTAAACTGAGAAAAGAACAAGGAAAGGAGATTTCTCAGGTATGTGCACGCTGAAGTCCCGCTTGTATTTACACCCTAAATGCAGCTATTACTCTCAATTTTAGGAGTAATTATGCTCACCAACTCAAGAAAGTACCCCAGCATGTAAGGGCAGGATTCTTTCCTCCCTGAGTCATGGTTGTGGATAGACCAGTTAGTTGCTCCAGGGGAAGAACTGGGTTAAACACATTTAGGTTATTGAAGTAAAAGCGGGTTAAGGTGCAATATGTACAATAAAAATTTTGTTGACAATATTAAAAGGAAATTTGAATCATCAACAGAATGTGAAGAAATACAAGATTTGATGTTATGATGTACTGTGCTGCAGAGAGTTAGAATGCTAACCAGCTAGCCACGGCACTTAGTTGTGCAAACGTTGATACTTCCTGATACAGACCATTAGCTGCACAGCTAACTGGCTCACAGCAGCTGGTACTCACACTACCAATATGTTGCTTTGCTTTGAGTATGAATTCAACAGGTGGACATGTCTTACATATTGCACCTGAGTTGACGCTTATGAAAGCTGCTGTTACAAAAGCGTATTCAGTTCTTAAAATCACCCAAAAAAAGGGGAGGAAAATCATTACACGGGTGTATTGAGTCTACTCTCCTTTGACCGTGACTTTTTTTTTTTTTCAAATGTCTCAGTAAACTCTCATTAATAACTTTAGCTAGTTGATGTATACAAAAAGATTTTTTTTAATTTCCATTGCAGCGATAGGCTTCTAGTAAGTACCAATACAATAACATTCATTCGAAGACAACAAAAGCAGGCAACTTGTGATGTAACTATTTGAATGAATAATTACATGATGCACAATCTGACTGCATCTTGGTGAAAGTGTTGTCTTATGTTTTGTTTTTAAAGAGCTGCAGTATTTAGCTAGCTGGAGGAAAATGCAATCCACCAACCATTAAAAAAAACAAAAAAAAACCCATCTTTGATATATTGTTATATATTTGCTAAAGTGATTATATACACACCAGATCATCATGACACCACATGACTTTTCAAATGTGAAAGTATCGTCCCACCTGTCTTCACTGAGCTGGAGAAAGGTTTGGCTGCACCACTCATCATTCCGGTATAGGCGTAAAGTTCCTCGGCTTGTTTTGTATTTCTTTAAACTAATTGCGGTAGTCGGCCCTGCGATGAGCTGGCGACTTGTCCAGGGAGTACCCTGCCCTCGGCCTGAGACAAGGCTGGGATTGGCTCCAGCAGCAACACCCCGTGACCCCATGGAAAGGGATAAGCGGTTACGGATAATGACATGACATGACATAATTGCGGTAGTCTTGGGGCGGTACTAAACCCAGGATGCAGCGATAATGTCCCTGCAAAATAGCGTCGGGGGGGAATGAAGTGGTTGAATCTGCACAAAAGAAAAAAGGTGAGAGCTGCTAGCTTGTTAAGTTTCCTACCATAAGCAACTAGATTAGGGTCACCTCATCCTCAACAGACCTCTAATTGTTGCATTAACTATCATGGCAACAAAGAAGGAAATCTCATTGAAGTATAAAGAGTGACAAGTCCTCGTTAGCTGGAGGTTGTGGGTGGAGAAAAATTGGCTAATACAGGTGAAATTATTACTTAAATTACACATGTGGCACACTTATTTGAACTCATATCATAATGTTTTCCTCACCCTAACCAAGTATTTTCAGTGACCCAAACATAACCAATACTTTATCTTGACTAAGCGTACAATGAAGGTTTGGCATTTCTTTTAGCTAGTAACACTGCAACAGTCACTGGAAACAGTGATATATCTCCAGTTGGAGTCACTGCCAGTTGACCTTTTCAGTTGTTCAGGAATGAGGATGTGTTGGAAGGGTTAGGGTATCTTTTCAGCATTCGAAATATGTACATTGGAGGCGATTTGATATAGTGACGCACAGACAGTGGAAAGGAGGAGAATGCTGACTGAAATAGTCAGCCAGTGGCAGCCTTGTACCAACAGTCTACATCCGGTGAATCAAGACATTGTCGGGTTGGTTATGGTTGCATCACTTTATGTGTGATGGCTTCCGTTTCAACAGACAGAGCTGAAAGGAAGCTGCTGTACAGTAAATCTTAATAAATACCCAAACTCAATAATACAAAAAACTAAATGATTATATATGATAACTAAATTGTTTTTTGGATTTGATAAGAACATAGACCAAAAAAGCCGTTTTTTAGCACTCCTAGTTAGACATCATTTAACCAAACATATCAAACCACCAGCATTTACTACTCCTGTAACATATCTAGTCTGAAAATAGCAAGGACGTGAATAGGGCAGTGATCACAAGACACAGTTAAAGGGCAGAGTCAGAGGTTGATCTCGCAGGATGTGATCAAACGGATGCTTGAAGATAACACCAATGAGGGAGCATCAGACACAAAGACACTGTTGAGGTACTTCTGCACGAGTAGGGGACCATTTAAGTGCAGAGACAGCTGCATGTCTAAACAGGTTTGATTCTATCTTATCTAATGTTTCACATTTTGCACCGTTTTATGTCTTAAAAGACGGTTATACACTGGCAGGATACGGCTTGAAAAAGCAGTGTGGGTGGCTTATTTTTGATTGAGGAGCACAGTAAGGTAAGCATTTTTTCCCAATATTCACATCCTTCACAAAGTAGTGAATAATATATATATATATATATATATATATATATATATATATATATATATATATATATATATATATATATATATATATTCCACAATATTCTATGCATTATATCACAGCATATATGAGATTTGGACTTTACCCACATTATCTTCACCTTGAGCCTCAGAGCCCCTGATGGTAATGGATAAGTGCCATGATAGGACAGTAAAGCGGGTCAGAAGTTAGGCCTCAGCAGTATCAGATAAAACAAGAACACAGCATGTTGTGCACATGCCAGGGGGCTGGAACAGCAAAGACAACAACAGGCATGGAGAAGGTAAACACAACAACAAAGGACATCTCACTTCAAAAAAACACTGTGACTCAATTCATGGCCAAGATAAAGAAACTACAGATGGCCATTATCAGCTTTTGTGTGAGCACAGGTTCTGGCAATGAGCAGCTGACGCAAATTGTTTTATGAACAAAACAGAATCGTTTTTTTTTTAAAGAGTTACCTAAGCCCAGCTACAACATGCTATCACAATGAAAATCATATCTTTTAATACTATAAGTATAGAATATGGTATGGACTGTACCGGTATAGGATAGTGCAAGACATGGAAGGGTATTTTTGACATGACTTTTGGGTCTGTGTTGTGTATAGTTTATTATCATCATTATTTATCGTTACATCTCATAATATATTCACCCTCTTCCGTGAAACAAACAAAACAATAAGTTGTGCATGACAATCAACGGACCAGCAGGGGGCGACTCCACTGGTTTCAAAAGCAAGTCTGATTCTATGCAAGACCGTGAGAGAATTATCCAAATCACTTGATATTTTACCTCATTTAACAGTTACGGGCAACGTCATGGTTGGTTTACACTTGATCCACACTGAAATATCTCAGCAGCTACCAGACAGTAAATCCCTTACTTGTCTTCTACCATTTACCATCCACTATCATCAACAGTGCACCAAGTAAAGTGAAGCTTACTTGGTGATTTTTTTGACTGCTACGCTGAAAACCTAAAACACAGTCACCAGTTCTGTTTTGTTGCCATGTCTCCAATCCTTACCACGATCTGGCCTTAGTCAGCCTTGTTTTTCATTTGGAAACTGTTTGTCTTATCACTGAAGAAATGCTACAGCACATACCTGCATGTTTCTCGGTTCCAGATGCCTATCAACCAACAGTTTTATCATGTCTCGCCCGCCCCCTTCTCTTTCCCAGATGCGTTTCTTCCTTGATCCGCATCAGTCTGTAAATCTCTCATCACCATGCAGTACAGTAGCGATGTGAGAGAGCAAGGAAAGGTGGGGGTGGCAGCAGGCGGAAGGATGGTTCAAGCATGAGCTCAGAGGTCTACCACAGCGATGACGGCTGTCAGCACCTATCTACGACAACAGCCATCATGTTTTCACAAAAACAGTTCGACCTGTGGTTCAAACTTGTGATTCATAAACATATCAGGTTAACAGTCTGAATAGGCCTGATTTCTCATGGAGGCTAATTCTGTCAGTTTTGTTTTTTTTTGTTTGTTTGTTTTTTTGGTTTTTTTTTTCCTCATCCTGGTATTTCTGTCCATCCATCATCCATGAGGATTAAGTTTAGCAAACAAGCAAATGTCAAACAAAGTCAACCCTACCCTCTATGCTCACCTAAACTCACTGTCCTATGTGCGTCAACCAAAGAACAGTATGACTAATTGCCAAAAAAGAAGAGACACATTTATCAAGTATGCACTGACGGGCGAAAACTTTGGTGATTAAGAATAGGCCCTTTTATGTTCTGTGCCGTGTTTGCACAAAGACTGGATGTGTATGGATGCAAAAGAGTAAAAGGGCAAACAGCACTTGGAAACAGTTGAAAAGCGTTTCCTGTGGTCTTTGATTAATCAATAATGTTTTTAGTGTTGAGGTACTGATATAAGGTAATCAATAAGTTAAAAATAGAACACAGTGTCATCCACACAAAAATAAAGAATAAAGCAGACCATTGTTTCAGCAGCAGAACACATTCATTACCTGCTTCACTGACATCAATTCTAGCTTATTTGTAAACCCAAAAAACTAATGAAGAAATTGGACTGTTGTGTTTCTTGCCAAAATGTTGACCTTATGTTGTCTACAGTAATCTTTTGTTAAAAAAAAAAAAAAAAAAACAAAGAAAGAAAGGAGAAAATCAAGCCATTTGCAGATTTAACCACATTTTTCCCTCTGATCTTGGCATGAATGGGAATATTAATATTTATGAACTGGATATTTAATGAATTATTTTTGCAATGCCCCCAGCATAAATTAATGTTAATTTAAACTTTAATTTGAACTTTCTAGCCAAAATCATAATTTCATGAATGATTACAATTAGAGTCTAAAGTATAATGCAGTGGCCATTTTAGAAAATGTGGAAAACCTTTGACAATGCTGCCATTCACTCTTTCATACATAGAGTGTCTTTTCCTCTCTTACAGCAGTGATATTGTTCTTGAACACTCTCACGGCTACACTCCTCAACGCGTTACTGGCAGCGACGACATTATCTGATGATTAATTCTGCCGCCGTGCTCACTATACTTGGATAAGAGCATCGGCTAAATGTCTATAATGCAGATAAATATGTAAGATGAATGTCATTTTGTTATCTGGAGCAGCTGAGAGCACTTCACTCACTGTTACGAGGTTAATTTTTCGTTATCTGGTGGCAGCATTTGCTGTTTGGAGTGAGGATTTCAAGCCGAGATGCTCTTATTTGCTATTACAGTCAAAAGCTTGATTGAGCTCAGTAAACAGTGATTGAAGTGTTAATTTGAGCGTGTCATGGTGAATATTATTAACACAGCGAGCCGCCAAGTAAAGGGCCACTGACTGCGCTGTGCAAAGTAATGTGTCACAGTGGTAAATGGACTTGCATTTCTATAATGCATTTCCAGTCTACTGACCTCAAAGTGCTCCACAAAACATGTCACATTCACCCATTCACACACTGAAGGCAGAGGCTGCCACGTGAGGTGCCGACCTGCTCACCGGGAGCAATTTGGGGTTCAGTATCACGCTCAAGGATACTTCGACATTCAGTGGGGCTAATCAAACCGGTGACCTTCCGTTTACTGGACGACCCACTCTTCTTTCTCGGCCACAGCCTGCCAACCACAAGTAACAGATGAGTAAAACAGTATTTTTTTAGTTGTTAGGAGAGAAAAATTAAAAGCAACCCGTACTTGAAGCAATATTTAATCAGTCACTCATCTTACTTTTTACTTGGACACATTTCTCAAAAGGTAATTCTTACTTTCACTGCAGTCACTTTTATGGCACTAATTCTACATTTACTACTGTGTCATGGATTTAAAAAAAATATGATTCAGTTTTATTACAACTTACTCATAAGTTACTGAGATCTGAGAACTCTTCAGCATTCCCTAAGAAATATGAGAGGTCTAGAGGCACCAGCAGACTGATTTGAAGCAAACCCATAGATTGTTTGCTGTGTTTTCACTGTGCATTTTTGCCAACATTTTGGTCGCTTCCAAATATGGTGTCAGACATTTACAATGCAAAAAGAAAAAACAAACGAGCCTGTCAGTGGCAAGAACAAGCACTTTTAGTGTACTTACACTGATGGTTACCCACAGGGATTACTGTGTGGCCATTGAAGGCACTGTTGTGGCTGCTGGCTGAGGTGATCCATGGACGCAATTCAGAAACCCTTTTTACCTTTTGGCATTTCACACACCTAAATATGTAAACATGGGGCCCAGGTTTACAACACAGGAAACACCCCTTAAGTTTCACTTGAAAATGAAGTGGTGTAGAATGACAATGTGGGTGAACTTGTTTAAAACCTCTCGTGTCATGCCCCAGCAGACTGTCACCGTGTTCACACATCTTTGCAATTGAGTTCAGTTGAATATCCCGTCATTACAAAAATTATGGCAGAAACCACGAAAATGAGGCCAAAGTTTTATTAAATTATACCTGATACAGTGCAATACACCAAGGTCCATCTGTCTGGTATCAACTGTTCCCATCAAGTAAAAAACTGACAACAAAGCAGGAAAAATAGTGGGAGGGAGAGTGGAAAAGACAGAGAGCATAATATATAGTCTCTTGTATCGCCTTAAGCAATACATCTCCCCGGAGAGGTTACAGCTGACAACAAGACATAAAGCCGGAGAGAGACAGAACTAGAGACGAGGAGAGAGAGAAGAGGGAGAGGGGCAATCACCTTCTACAGGCATGAGAAGTATGGAGATGAGAGCACGCAATACTTAGACGTTTCACATCACTCAGTCAACAGTCATCTTCACATAAGTTCAAAATCACTAACATCAGCTGCATACAGAACGGCCTGGGTAACACCTTGTACCGGGCGGCTACTCATGGTTATTCATAAGGAGCCCGCAATGGGACAATTAATGCAAACTTTCTGAATTTCGCTGTGGAGAGAATGTGGCCTTCACATCTGTTAGAAGCAGCTGCTCTTAGATTTTAGGTTCAAGAGAAATAGGTAATGGGTACGAGTGCATTGACATGTGGTTTTGTGGAGTGTAAAAAGTTTATTTTGTCTCTTTCTGTTCATATGACACCATTTCAATTAAATCAAAGGCTACAAGCAAGCTCACACAATGGACGGCTTTGGGGACTTGTCAGCACAAAACAACATCCATTTTCATGTATGGTGATTTTATTTTAAAGTGACAAACGTCTTTGCTTTGTCTGATCTTCTCTGCTGTTCAACTCAGTGTATCCATTAGTACAAACTCCAGATGTAATCACACTTCTTTTTGCAATGCCAGGATTTTAGCGCTTGAATCTAGTCACTCTGTCTCAATCTAGAATAAGCGCATCAAGATTATGTCACAGTGCATTTAACCTTTGGGATCCTCTTGGATATCAGATGTCATAATCTCACAGGAAACCCTCAAAACGTAATGCCTCATCCCCAGCTGTCACCGGCATGGATGCATTATAAAAACAGACACAGTTTCAGGTGTTACATCAGGTACTTTGCATGGAGTGCCATCCAAATGGAGATGCCAAAATGCTCACCTTGTGACAGTTTGTGTACAAGCCAAGAATTTAGTCAAAGGATCTTAACCTCTTTGTTTGGAAGTGAAAAAAAAAAAAAAGTTAGCCTGCCCCTCATTGCAGAGGAAAACTACAGCAAATATCGTAGTACAGTAAAAATTTACCAAGAAGTCAGTCTGTAAAATGAGATAGACAGTTTGGATAATAATTCTTCTTCGGATTTACCTTGGCTATCCTGGGAGTGTGGTTATCCTTGGGACTTTTTAGCTCAGCTGCTGTGTGGCCAGATCTCAGCACTTAAAGAGTTTAAAGAGTGTTTTACTACTAATTGAAATCATTGCCTAATCTACCAAAAAAAAAAAAAAGTCCTAATAAACCACATTCATTCTTTCAGCCTTTTTCCACCAGATGGAATTGTATTAAGTAGATTGTCAGAATGTCCCAGCTGCCTGATATGCCAAACCAGCTCTGCTTGTCATATACATTTATGAAGAATTTGATAAGGCTTCACAGCAAGGATTTCCCTTTAAACGTGTCGTTATGGGCTTTGGGAGAGCAATAGCATCTGAGGAATGCAGGCAGCTGACTTGGTTTTCTTTGCACGTTATGAGTGACACTCGCAGATTGACATTGACTGACTGACTGCGCCTCTGGGAGACTACCAAAGGGTGTGAACCAGTGAGTGTCGGCATGTGTGACTGTATCTGTCTGAGCATGCGTCTCTGTGGTGACAAAAGCACTGATGCGTGCCAGATTGACGGAGCATTCTTGTCCATCAAGGTGCTTGGATATTTATCTCTAAAGGCCTGTCACAGCAGTTGATTCTGCCTTTTTTTTTTTTGTTTTTCGGTGGCGCCGGTTCCTCGAAAATTCATAGCTGCGGTTGACTCACAGCTTCCTAGGAATGACCAGACACAATCTTTCACATGCCCCCCCTCAACCCCTTGTAGTTGCTACGACTTCCAAGGAAACGCAGGAAACACCAGCTGATGTTGCAGTGTGTGTGATGTAATCAAATGAGGTCTTTTCTCATTGTTTTAATCGAGATCCCCCTCCTAGCAGAGCTAAAAAGCTGTGGTTTAATGCATAGAAAGCCCTCCCCAGCACTTTCTCTAAACCGCCACTATGTCTCCGTGGTGGCAGCAGAGTCCCAACTTGTGTTTTGCATTTCTGACAGAGCACTGCTCCGTTGTATTTTTCATTGAACTATGTCATCCAAGATTAAGCTTTGCTCCTTCAAGTGGCCCAACAGACAAGTACAAACATTTCAGATTGCTGAGACACCCAAAGCTTTAATGTGGCTTGAGTTGTGATTAAAGAATTTTAGCACCTTGACATGTTTGTCCTCACAGAGGACCACAACAAGGAAGCGCAGCTTTGTTCCCCAGCCAATTCATTCAGGTAACTATGCACTGGCAAACAGACATAAACAGAGGCTGAAGGATGCAGACATGGAACAACCACAGACACAAGACAATTGGGCGGCGCAGACACGCATCAGACACAAGCCGATAGTCATCACGCTCATCAATCCAGAGAACAAGAGAACAAGTTTGTTTATTGGTAAATTGAACAAGACAGAACTGTGGTTAGAGTACGCTAAATACATTTCAGTCACTTACTGTACGTGAAGGAATTTTCCATTTATAGCTAGTAATAGGGTTAGAGTTGCCGGGAAAGGCTCCCAAAGGAATCTGCAGGGTAAACTAATCCTCCCTTAATAACAGTTGCGAGTGTAAAAACTTAATAAAGTCAACAATAGTGAAAGCTTAGTGCATAGTGGAGGTGCATCAGCAAATGAGTTCAACATGTTCAGTACACGAACTTACATGACAGAGGAAATGCATTCAAAATATTTGTTGGACCTGTTCTTGTTGGACACGCAGAAATAGCTTTGGTTTGTCTCCACCTTTAACATCATTGACTGTTGGTGGTCAGCTGGTGGCCAAGAAGCAAGCACAAAGCCAAGCAACTGACATGATTTCAGGGCTTTATCTCAATTCGCTGCCTCAATAACATTTTGGTTAGTTTTAGAAAAGCTACTCTGGTCAAAATATCTAAATATAAATTCAAGAATCACTATCTGTCTATTTGCGTTATTGTATTTCTCAAGATGGTTCATGCCATCTTCTTCACACCATCTTCACACAAGTGCAATTTTGGCATGCAACAGGTTTAATACGTACATACATTCTGGATAAATTGTGAACTCATTGCAGTAATAGGGTTGTGGCTTTGCAGCTCTGCAAACTAAAGCTGGGCTTGCGTGACCTCATGGGAAAACAGGCATAAATAAAATTATAGGCAACAACTTGCTGCAGTAATGTGTTGCAGTGCAAAAAACAAAAACAAAAAGAGAAAGGTTAAATTAATATGGTCGGGTGAGAGACACGGTGAGATGCTACGGTTCTGTCAACAGCAGTATGCTAGCCAACATTGGCCTCCAGGGCTAGGGTGTTTACCATTGCCTGGCTGCATCATTAGCATCTCTGGGGTGCCTCTCATTGATTGTTGCAGTCTGGCTCAGAAAGCAGTTGTGTAATCATCAAGATCTTACATAAGAAAATATAGAACATGTCTGATATTGCTGGAGTTCCCCGATGAGCCTGTTAGCAGTTCAGGAGGTGAAATACTGATCAAAACCCAGACCAGCTTTCCCACTAGCCAACATTCTGCACTGTTAATGACTATTATATTCAGCAAACAAGCTATCTGTGTTCTATGAACTACTGTTTAGCTGGATCAGCATCAGTGTCCTGGCATCGTGCACGGAGCAGTGCCATTGCATATGCCATAAAGCTCTTGCCACTATGGCAAGTCATAATATCGGCTTTGAAAATGTCCTCATGTAAGTTTGTGTATGCTGCACGACAAAACTTCAATTGTAAAGCAAAAGAAAGAGTGGCCACAATTTGAAAAAATACAAATATTTGAAATGGAATACTTGAGGAACTTAGCCTCTAGTTAAATAATCAAAAACCTTTAACATAGTCCAGTGGAACGCAGTATTTGAATGTCTCTTGCAGTGGCTTATAACTTTGCAAGGTCGTGTTTGACTGTGTGTCTACAGGCGCGCACACACAGGGATAATACTTAGATGCACACACATACACCTTGCCCACAGCCAGTGCGGTCCAATTATAGGAAGAACCCAAAGTCCTGCTACATCAAAATGAGGAGGAGAGGATTAAGACCTGGGAAGGAGCGAGGGCAGGAGTGAACTGGCAAGCAAGTGGCTGACAGGCCCTTCAAGCATCACCCTGCACTGCCTGCCTGGACATGTACCAGTGCAACCTGTCTGCTTGTGTGTGTGTGTGTGTGTGTGTGTGTGTGTGTGTGTGTGTGTGTGTGTGTGTGTGTGTGTGTGTGTGTGTGCGTGCGTGCGTGCGCCACTTGTCATAATCTTCTTCCTGTACTCTCCGCTGCCAGACCTACATTTATTTGGGCTTTCTGG